>NC_043015.1:15304866-15364866 GCF_006345805.1 Octopus sinensis | reverse complement strand
TCTATAAAAGTAAATTTTGAGTCATAGAAAGTTATGAGGTAAGCTGACATATATTTAATTGAGCATTTAAGATTTTTTTTTAATTATTGTTTTATTCATAAACACACACACACAGATGCAAAGGTATTTACCTCAAAATTTCTATATGGAATAATTATTTCATTTAGAAATTAGTTTTGTATGTGACTTGTTGACATTATTAGCAGGCAGCTCTAATGATTTCTTTTCCCTGTATATTTAACTTGTCCAGACTTTCAACATTATTAGTTTTCTATTTTTCTGGGAATATTTCTATTTGTTTAATTATCAATAAATTGGAAATGCCATCATTCTAGTTCTAAATGTTTGTATACAAAAAAAGAAAACAAGATTAGAAGAGAGAGAGAGAAATATGGGGAGAAAGATGTGAGAAATAAGTTCATTGTTTTAATGAATTAATCTATGAATTGGTCTATCAGCATCTGGATTAAAATTGATTAAAGCCCACTGACTTGAAACAAATAAAAAGATAAACACTGCTAGAGTATTTAACCCTTTAGCCTGCAAATTACTCTGTCAAATGTAATGCTTATATATTCACATCGTTTTGTATAAATCATGAATTATCTCATAGCCTCAAGATTTCAATGATGTTATTGTTTATTTTTACAATGACATTGTTGGAAAGGCATGAGATCTTGGATCTGACCAGCTTTAACATAAAAATATTTTGGTCAGATATGGCCTGTTTGAATGCTAAAGGATTAAATATTAAATATGCACTTTTTGCAATGATGGACACATGTAATAAACACCAACCAGTAGAGTTAGTCTAACACAGAACATGGGTTTCCATTCCTAGTAGTAGCCTTTTTGCTTTACTTACATCCATAATATTGTTTATAAAGTCATATTTGTACCCACGTAAATCTAGGGCACTGTGCCTGTGTTGAGAAAATAACATTTACAACATATTCAATAATACTCGAAAATCATCCATCTTTCACAGAAATAAAAGATCTGTTTTTCTACTAAAATAATTGTAAGATTTTCAATGTTCACTGTAAGATAGCTAAACAGAAAGTATGAAACTGCCACTGGCAGAATGAATTCAAACAAATTATAAAATTTATGTTTTAATTTTCTATTTCTATCTTTTTTTTTCTTTTTTTTTTTTTAGCAATTCTGAAATAAATAGTTTTCTTGCCTTTTGGATTCTCCAAAACAAGCAAAGCAATGGAAGTATAAAAATAACCTAACTACATCTGTGTATGAGTATTTGTGTGTGTGTGTGTGTGTGTGTGTGTGAATATATGATATTGTTTGTGTTTTTATGCCTCTAACACATGTGTATGCTACTATATATGTCTGTCATGTATATGTGATCATTAAAGGAGGGTTAATTTCATTGGTGGATACAAAGTCAGCAGGTATTGCTTGACAATAAAATCTAAAATGTAGGGGGAAATTAAACCAAGATAAAATATATAAATAAATATATTTATATATTTATTTTTCACATAACACATTTCATTTTTGAATTGTCATCAAGTTAACACAGCTAATATATTTGATAATTATCTTTTTTGTCCAAAATTTTCACTTGTGTACTCCCTAAATAATAATATCTGTTAAAACCAACTAAAAATGTTCAAAAGCTTGCCTTAAAAGGCAATAGTTTCTCTACATGCATAACTTGATGTTGTTATTTTTGGAACAATCTAATTTATAGTTGAAGAACGTACATTTGGTGTAGGGGAAGTAATTCTATTGTTACTGTACTGCAGAATTGATCAAGAAAACTTCTCAACACTGTTTTGTTTTTTGTTTTTTGTTGTTGTTTTTTTTTATCCCAATATATAAATGTTTGATAAAAAGAAAATATGAAATAATACTCAGAATACCATAACATTTAATAAATAGATTTGTACAGAAATAAATTTCAGATGATAGATTCTATAAAAAAACATGAAATAAAAGTAATAAATATTTGCCTTTCTTACAATTGTGTATATTTTGATGAACTGAAAGTTTTATGATTATAATTGTTTTTGTTGTTGTTGTTGTTGTTGCTGCTGCTTGAGGGCAAAGATTTTGCCACAAGCAGTAGCAAGTTGAACTTTAATGTTCAATATATCCCTATTATAATTTCCAGTCAAACTAGATGTGATTTTCGTTTTTATTTCATTTTTTCAGTGGCAATTTTAAAATGTCACCAATAAATTGGATAAATTCAGTTGAATATTTTCTCTAAAAAAATTATCTTATATTCGGTGAAATTACGTTTTCTTTTTTCCCTCCTTCTTTGAACAGTTTATTTTATTTTGTGAGTCAGCTTTAACTCTGTCAGTAACCATTTCCATCCTTCTAATATTGTTTATTATTAAGGCAGCAATCTGGCAGACTCATTAGCATGCTGGGCAAAATGCTTTGTGGCATTTTGTCCATCTTTATGTTCTGAGTTCAAATTCTGCCGAGGTTGACTTTACCTTTCATCCCTTTGGGGTCGATTAAATAAGTACCAGATGAACACTGGGGGTTGATGTAACTGACTTATCCTCTCCCTGAAATTGCTGGCCTTGTGCCAAAATTTGAAACCAATATTATTGTTTATGATCCTACCCCTGTGCATGGTAATAATTTTATGACTGATTAAAGAAGAATTTATATGTGTAAAATTGTTTGTTACATTTTATCATTCCTGGCATTAATTATCAATTGTACTAGTAAAATTAATGTACGAATATGACTAAATTGGTCGAATCTACCTACTACTTACTATGATTTGGTTAACAACTTTTGAAGTGTATTAGATGATCAAGCACTCTTTATGTAATTATTTTGACATTTTGTGATAATTATTGCATACATACAATTGCAGATACACACACACTCACACACACACCTATACAGATGCATATATATGTACGTGTGTGTGTGTGTGTGTGTGCGTGCATATATGTATATGTATATATGTTTGTGTGTGATCATCATCATCATTATCGTTTAACATCCACCTTCCATGCTGGCTACATATATATATATATATATATATATATATATATATATAATATATATATATATCAGTCAGTAGTTCATATATCTGAAATAGAAGCAAAATGTTAGGATAGTAATATCTAGAAGGTTGTTTGTTATGAGCAGTCAGAGAGTGACCATACAGTTAAGCACCTTATGGAGTCATTCTGTTACCAGTCATTAAAAACAACCTTCTATATATATATATATATATATATTGACACATATGTATGTACACATACACACACAGGCAGTAATCACATTGTTGCTCTATACCAAATGTCCATTTTTATTCTGATCAAAGTGTTTGTGCTGGTAGAAGCAAATAACACCAATCTTCTGGTTAGTTTACATTGCCCATATACTGAAGGGTTTTCAGTACAAAAATGGGGGTAGCTAATTGGTACTCTCTTCTATAGTTGCATTTCAGTGTCTCCATTTCTTATATTTTTTCAGAATTCTATCTTAATAAGTTTTTTCAATTATAATTCCATGATACTAAAATGGAGTCATTACTGTTGAAACAAAGAAAGTAATATTTCATTTAAAAAAATATCATTCATCTGTAAAATATTTATGAAATTAACAAAAGTATTTACTGTTTTATCCAGATCCTTATTGATATGTTACAATATATTTTACTCTAGGCTGCCTTAGTAATTTTCCACAAGTTTTATTTCAGCTTTGAATTTTTTTTTCCAATGTTTCACATCCGTTAGTGAAATGTAATGGTTGTCAAGAATTACATTGAAAACCAGATAAATCATTAGAGAGATAGCATTCTTTGAGTGTCAAAAGAAGTCTTGAGTATCTATCTCAAATGTAGAAATTCCATATAATACTTTTCCATTGTTCCTATTCAGTAACATTTGAAGTGTTGATGATAACTCACCTCATAAAATATTTAACAACAGTCACTTCTATCTTTGATGTATAAACATAAAATGATATAATTCTAAAGGATATTTCATCAGATAACCATTATAAAACTCATTTCTGCTAGTGAACTTACTGTGGATGGTATTCTACATATTTAATTTAAAAAGTTGTGAGACAGTCTTGATACAATTGCTTACAAAATGATAATAAAATGCTATATTAGAATAAATAATAACATATTTTCTCAATAAAACACTCTGAAATAGTATTTAGCATATTATAAATAACAATAATTAGTTCTATATATTACCAACTTTCACATTTGTTCCGAAAATTTTGAATTAATTGATATAGCAGTCTTCACCTATTTTCTAACATTCATTCATACAAAACAAAATGCTTTCTTTTCCTAGATACTCTACTCCAGTTAAGAAACCCAATGAAAACTTATATTAATAAAAGGTAACAATAGATTAACACTTGGTGCTGTATTTTAATGATTGAAACAACTTGAATGCCTACTGAGTTTAGTGAGCACTGCAGATAAGGTAGTGGAATACTGATGGTTCTAATACCATCACTAGCATCGAATAGTAGCAAGGTCTCAATATAGTTTATAGTTATTCAGTTAGCTAGCAACAAGATACAACATCTTCAGGTAACTTGGGAAATAGGAAAAAGAAAAGAAAGCTTATTTGGTGGTGAGGTGGAGTTAAGAATAATGTTACCTGACAATGAATACTTTTAGAAATTAGGAGATGTATTTTAGTTAGTGAATAGTTTCCAAAATATTAATATCAACATGAAAAAAAGTGCCACAGCATGGTCACATTTCAATCATTGATACCTGTGAAAGAATAAAAGAACTAAATTTGACTCTTGCCAAAATATTCCCAACTTTGTAAAGCAATGTTTAATTTCACTCTTTACCAAAGCAATAGAATCTGACCTTGACAAAGGTGTTGCTTAAAACAAATCAAAATTTATCAATGCATTCATTTAAAGAATTCCTCTCACACTCATCAACTTTGTAACAGAGAAAATAACTTTAAACAAATATCTATAGAGCAGAACCAATAAAAAGTATATAAAAAATATAATTTCAAATACAACATAATGCTCAGTTTCTAATGTATTAAAATCACTCATTTTCCAAATTTGTCAATGTAAAAATAACCAAGCATATGTCTATATAACATACATGTCTATATTTTCTAACCATACAATCATACACATATGTAAAGACGACTTACACTTGTGAAGCAAATTCAAATCTCTTATTTTCTATCTTTTCTGACAAGAAGCTATAAGATTAAAGACCGATTTGTTTGGAATATGAGAACACTAAGTTTGATTCCAAACTTGATGGTATCCTGTATTTTGCCATGCCTCTTTCACTCTCGCTCTCTCTCTCTCTCTCTCTCTCTCTCTCTCTCTCTCTCTCTCTCTCTCTCTCTCTCTCTCTCTCTCTCTCTCTGTACATACATGCATTTTTAAATATACATATGTATGTATGTATGTATAGGGGTGCTGAAAAGTTCCTTGCTTTGGGTAAAAGACAATACAGGAGGATCAGTTAATTTTGATTCTATTCAACATATTCCTCTCTTAGATTCACACACTTATTGCAGTGGTCCTTCAGTTTTTCTAAACCCTGTAAAAGAACTCGGAAAGCAGGGCCTCCAACCAGGCTCTTGCAATACCCTTGAAGCCAAGAACTTTTAATCACCCCCTCGTATGTATGTATGTATGTATGTATGCATGCATGTATGTGTGTGTGTGTGTGTATGTGTGTATGTGTTTTTTTGATTCTACATTTGAAAACTTTATAAGAAACAAAGAATCATATACTTACATATTTATGTATTTTTAATTGTACTTGTGTATTTCTACATGTTGGGTATATATGGGTGGATATTTAATAAACCTATTTCATTAATTCCATTTTGCTTCAAGGCCATTCACCTGGGTAGAATTTTCAAAAATGATGTATAAATCAATATTTTTGACAGATGAACATATTGTGTATGTCTGTGTGCATGTGTGTATATGTTTAAAATCTCACAATTTCATTACTCAAGTAACAAAAGTGTGATATTTTAAATCCTAACATAATAAATATGCTCTCCCACACGCATCGAGTACTCTTTTTCTTGCTTAATATCCTATAACAATGTGCTCAGAGACTGATGTAATGCTTTGTGGTCATGCTTGAAGGAGTACATGTGCTAGTATAGTTGATTCTTAAATGAGTTTACTGTCTTATATTGGTTTAATAGAGAACTCAATTTAAGAATTAACTAGAGAAACACATGAATCCTTTCAAATACTGTCATAAAGAGAACACTATATCACTCTCACTATATTACTTTTAGCAATAGAAAAACTGCAATGAATTTACTGGCATTGCATGAGCTGTTTAAGACTGAACCAAACCTATAAATACCAGGTCAAAATGGTCAAACTTTTGTTTGAGTGAAAAATATAATTACCGTAACAATATTTTGAGATGATATGATGTAATACAATATGATGTTGATTTGATATGAATTATGAAAAGAAATTATCATAAACCACTTCAAACCAATAATGAAAGGAAATAAAGAGTTGATGTCAACCTGCAGGCAGAGTATGAAGTTTTAACTATCTCTTTTTGGAGCAACTGACAAAGCACCAGTGACATTATGAATCAAGTTACAAGCTACTTTATTAACTTTTACTTCAAGAACTACAGCAGATTCCACCTGAGATTGTTGTGTCCAAATTCATGGATATGAGCATGAAACTATGATAAGGAAGCACCTATCAGGTCATTAAGAATGAAATGTCTGATTTTGAACTGAAAGTTTATTTTACTTTATCTCAACAGAAAGCAATGCAGTTAATCAAAGTATGCACCTAAATTATCAACACAATTTTGCCATTTTATCAGTAGCTTATTTATGCTAGCAGCAAAGAATTCTGGAGAGCAAGAGGTGATGAAATCACAAAAGGCTGTTTGCATCTTTTTTCCTTGCAAAAAGTTGTCTAATGCCTGGAAAACATGATAGTTAGTACAAGTCCAGTGAATAAGGTGGGTGACAGAGTATTTCCAAGTTCAGTTCCTGTAACTTGAGTAGCATTCTTTGTGCAACATGTGGTCGAACATTGTTTTGCAAGAGAATTGGCTTGTTTCTATTGACCTATCTCGGTTGTTTAATGGCAAGTTCACTCATCATTTCATCCAGTTGGTTGACAAATATATCCGTTATAATTGACTTACAAGGTCTCATGAAGCTATAGTGGATGACACCGGTCCAGCTCCAAACAGACGCGATTAGCTTTTTTGGTGAATATTCTTTTTTGGATTGTGTTTTAGCACTTCGTCTCTCTGCAACCACCATGCAGAACACTTGCTATTGTTGGAAAGAATCCATTTTTCATCATACATAATAATACGACACAAAAATGGTTCACTTTTATGCCATGACAGCAAGTTTCAAGACGAGGTTTCATTTGATGCTCATTCATTTTGTGTGGTACCCACTTGTCCAGCTTCTTTACCTTGCCGATTTGTTTCAGATGGTCCAATACAGTTGAAATTGAAACATCAAACCTTGCTGCTAACTCATGTGTAGTTTGAGATGTATCCACTTCTACTACAGTTTCCAGCACATCATTATTCACTTTGGTCTCATGTTTACCACAGGACTGATTTTCAAGAGTAAAGTCACCAGAATGGAACTTCTGAAACCATTGACGTACAGTGTTGTTTATGAATATGAGTTCCATTGACGTACAGTGCGCTCATTTGCTACATCTTCACCATTGATGTTTTGAGCTGTCTGGGATGCATTGGTACCATGATGGAACTCATATTCATAAACAACACAAATTTTTTATCTATCCATGGATTCACAAAAATTGATTTACAAGAGAAAAATCACAATATAATCAGACACCATGAATTACATTTTGAAAAGTGATAATGTAACTCTTCAATGTTATAAAACAAAGAATTGTCAGGACTTGGTGCATAAGAAAATCAGACATTTCATTCTTAATAACCTGATATATATATATATATATATATATATGTGTGTGTATATATATATATCATCATCATCATCATCGTTTAACGTCTGTTTTTTCATGCTAGCATGGGTTGGACGGTTTGGCTGGGGTCTGGGAAGCCAGGAGGCTGCACCAGGCCCCAATCTGATCTGGCAGTGTTTCTACAGCTGGATGCCCTTTCTAACACCAACCACTCCAAGAGTGTAGTGGGTGCTTTTACGTGCCACCGGCACAGGGGTCAGAGGAGCTGGCATCGAACACAAACAGATGGTGCTTTTTACGTGTCACCGGCATGGAAGTCAATCAAGTATAAAGAATGTATTAGATTTACACTTAGAAAAAGTAAAAATAATTTTTTTTTGTTTTGTGCATATGCTGACCTGCCAACATTTTATTCCAGATTGAAGGAGAGCTGTAAGAGCACTTTGAACACATGCTACTAAACACTGCTTCCCACAGCTGATTAGTTTGCAGAATGCAGTCAGAACGTGAAGGCAATTGGAAGTTCTTGATGCAATAAAGTTTTGTGTTTAACTGGGCAAAAATGCTACAGAAACTTATGAAATGCTCCAGGCTGTTTATGGATTAACTTGTAGGAGCTGAGCAGCTGTTTTTCATTGGCACAAGAGGCCAAGCAAAACAAATGCATATGTTTGACAGCAAGGGAATCATCTACATCCACTGGATTCCCTCTGGCCTGAAGGTCAACAAAAAGTACTTGAGGGAATTCAGGAAGAGATTTCATCACAAAAGCCAGCACATGCACCAGGACAATGCGTCAATCTGCAATTCCATCCTGGTTACCAAATACTTGAGAGACATGGACATCAAGACTGTCCCTTACCTTCCTCACAGTCCAGACTTGGGTCCTGGACACCTTTACTTTGGAAATCTTCCATGGAGGCCTTCATGATGTAGCTGGAGTGCTATTGAAGTAGCAACAAGTGTATTGAAGTCAGAAAACTTATTTTGAAGTAGATTAGAATTTTGTACTTCTTTCATCATCATCATCATCATTTAACGTCCACTTTCCATGCTGGCATGGGTTGGACAGTTTGACTGGCTGCACCAGGCCCCAATCTGATCTGGCAGAGTTTCTACAGCTGGATGCCCTTCCTAACGCCAACCACTCCAAGAGTGTAGTGGGTGTTTTTACAAGCCACTGGCACAGAGGCCAGTCAGTGGCCCTGGCAACAATCACACTCGGATGGTGCTCTTAGCACTCCTCTAGCATGGACGTCAGTCATGCAGTGCTGTAATTGAGTTTGATTTCGGAAATTAATAAATGTCCCTCCTGCGAAAGGTTTCAAAACAACTGGAATGCACCTTGTGTATATATCTTTCAGCTTTTACTTATTTCAGTCATTTGACTATGGACCATGCTGGAGCACTGCTTTGAAGGGTTTTAATCAAACAAATCAACCTCAGGACTTATTTGTTTTAAGCCTAGTACTCATTCTATCAACCCTCTTTTGCCAAACTGCTAAGTTATGGGGACATAAACACATCAACATCAACAGTCAAGTGGTGGTTGTGGGGAACAGACACACACACATATATGACCACTTGACAATGGAGAATCTTAAAGAAGAACAGTCTTAGTCTTAGCTTCTCTCAGACCAATGGTGTATTGCACAAAGACAAATTTCACCCAGTACAACCACAACTCCTTTCATGATCTTGCACCCAGTCAGGCTCCTATCTGCCTAGTCCCTCTTCTGCAGACCTCAACTATGTCTTTACAGATCTGCCTCACTTTTTACACCCCTTTTCTTGCATCTATTTGAGAAAAGCTCTCACAGGGTATGTGCAAAACATAATGAAGTATCTTCTGCCATCTATAATCTTTCCAAGACTTCATTTGTAATGTGGTCATGCCAAGAAAATCTTATAAACTAAAGACAATGTCTGGGAAAATATTTACAGTTGTATGCATTCATTTAATTTTTTTCCAAATTTTGTAGGTGTATGTCAGTTGTCATGAGGATAGATGTGTATAGGTGAAGTTTGGTGCAGTGGTTGATGAAGGTGCAGGAAGACAATTGCAGCTTTGTTGAATCTCCTCACATCACACCCTGTGCATGCTGTCAAAGGTCTTCTTGAAGTCAATGAAGTAGGCTATAAGCAGCTGCTGGCACTTGCAATTCAACTTGACATTGCAGAACCTGAGGATTATTTTTCACAACCTTCTGCTCCTAAATTTCAATGATTCTTCTCAGAAATGTTCATCAACCGCCATTTTCAGGCAGGTAATGAAAACACTGAAGGACACTTTGTCAGGGACAGACAACTGGATTAATCTACATGTTGCTGCAGTCACTTAGAGCTTCTTTCCCAGGCAATGCTACAATCACTCTGTCCACTCACAGCTTCAATGACTTACTCTTCTTACCATATTAAGTTGCAAAGATATTTAAACTGTATTGCTGTAACATCACCATGTTTAAGCAGTCGCCTTGTCTAGCCCTGTAATGTTGTTCAACAAGGAATGGGTTTTGGTGATGTTAAGATATTCTCAACTGTCACCTGTCAACACTTGTCCAACAGAGTATTCCTTTAACTTTGCAATATCAAGATTTTGAAATGAATATTCTGCTTTTAATTTTGGAGCACACTTTGAACTTCAGTTTAGCTTGTTTAAGCTTATAACCTGTATTAAATATTGTATGTCTTAAAAACATGGACATCATTCATCATTCACACCATTCTTCATCGTTTAACATCCGCTTTCCATGCTAGGATGGGTTGGACAATTTGACTGAGATCTGGCGAACCAGATGGCTGCACCAGGCTCCAATCTGATCTGGCAGAGTTTCTACAGCTGGATGCCCTTCCTAATGCCAACCACTCCGAGAGTGTAGTGGGTGCTTTTACATGGCACAAGGGCCAGTCAGGTGGTACTGGCAATGGCCACGCTCAAATGGTGCTTTTTATGTGCCACCTGCACAGGAGCCAGTCCAGCGACACTGGCAATGACCTCGCTCAAATGTTTTTCACATGCCACCAGCACAAGTGCCAGTAAGGCAACACAGGTAATGATCACGCTCGAATGGTGTTTTTTACGTGTTACTGGCACGGAGGCCAGCTTTTTGTTCTGGCAATGATTACACACGTATGGTACTCTTAGTGCTCCACTAGCACAGATGCCAGTCATCAAATTTGATTTTGATTTCGATTTCATCTGCCTCAACAGGTCTTCACAAGCAGAGTTTAGTGTCCAATGAAGGAAAGGTACACATAAGTGGGCTGGTTACACCCTTGGCATAGGCCATGAGGTTATGGTCTCACTTGAGCTTGCCGAATCTTCTCAAGCACAGCATATTTCCAAAGGTCCCAGTCACTAGTCATTGCCTTGGTGAGGCCCAATGTTCGAAGGTCATGCTTCACCACCTCATCCCAAGTCTACCTCTTCCACAGGTTCCCTCAACCGCTAGGGTGTGGCACTTTTTCACACAGCTATCCACATCCATTCTTGCCACATGGCCATACCAGTGCAGTCGTCTCTCTTTCACACTACATCTGATGCTTCTTAGGTCCAACTTTTCTCTCAAGGTACTAATCCTTCTTGTTAAAACATAATTGTTCATGTACCATTTTTTGGAACCTGTACCTCTTTAGGTTCACAAAAAGTATTACAAATTTTATTAGTACATACAATTTTAGCAAGATTAATATAAGTTTCTGTAATACAAAGGTCAGACTTCTGTTGTTCATGTAAGATTTAGCAATGATGAGGATTTTCTAATTTAAGGTGTAGGGTCTATTTTTATTCTTCAGTTCCAAAATATAAGCTGAAAATAATGAGGATTTGCTTCAAGTGAAATGTGTACAAATCAAGATGTGCTGATTTTATTAAAATTTGAAATGAATGACAGTGGAGCTGATGCAGAGTTATATGAAGTTAGTTGTTGTATATTACATTGATACACTATATGAGGTGCATTCGTAAAGTATCTGATTTTATTTTTAACTGCCAAAATTAATGCCAAGTAGGCAAAATCCTTTGGGTGGAAAATGACACAACCCTTTCTACAGGGTGTGAAAATTTTCATGTCACTACAAATGTGTAGCGTGCACTCATCAGATTCTCACTTTAATCAAGTTTTAATGAGTCTAATCAACGGATCATTATTAAAATTTGTTTTATGATACTTGAAAGTCTACTCAGTGTCTGTGTCCAAATCAGATGTAAGCCTATGTCAATGAGTAATAATTCCATTCAGCATATACCATGATGGTATATGCTGGTATATGGTGTGCTTGTAACAGAATTTGAAACAAGACAATTATGCATCATATTATTTTTGGTTTTATCATGACGCACACAGACTAATCAGTTATGTCACATTTCCTGAATTTTTCTGCTTAATCAAGATTAAAATGTGTTGTTCATCATCATCAACATCGTCATGTAACGTCTGCTTTCCATGCTGGCATGGGTTGGACGGTTTGACTGAGGGCTGGCAAGCCAGAAGGCTGCACCAGGCTCCAATCTGATCTGGGAAAGTTTCCACAGCTAGATGCCTTCTTAACGCCAATCACTCTGAGAGTGTAATGGGTGCTTTTTACGTGCCACCGGCATGAGGGCCAGTCAGGCAATATTGATACTGACCACGCTCAAATGGTGATTTTTACAATGGTGCTTTTTACATTCCACCACCACGAGGATCAGTCAGGCAGCACTGGCAATGACCACGCTGAAATGGTGCTTTTTACGTGCCACTGGCATGAGGGCCAGTCAGGCAATATTGATACTGACCACGCTCAAATGGTGATTTTTACAATGGTGCTTTTTACATTCCACCACCACGAGGATCAGTCAGGCAGCACTGGCAATGACCACGCTGAAATGGTGCTTTTTATGTGCCACTGGCATGGCTGCCAGGCATGTGGCACTGGCAATGACCACGCTCAAATGGTGCTTTTTACGTGCCACTGGCACCAGTCAGGCACCACTGGCATCGACCACATTTTAATGGTGCTTTCTATGTGCCACCGGCACAGGTACCAATCAAGCGATACTGGCATCAGCCATGACAATGACATCATTTGACTCAACAGGTCTTCGCAAGCACAATTTATTGTCCAATGAAGGGTACTCTTAAATGGGCCGGTTATGCTGCATTTGCATAGGCTACTGGTATGATCTCACTTGGTTTGCCAGGTCTTCTTAAGCACAGCATACCTTCAAAAGTTTTGGTCACTTGTCATCGTCTCCATGAGGACCAACAGTCAAAGGTTGTGCTTCACCACCTCATCTCAGGTCTTCCTGGATCTACCTCTTCCACAGGTTCCCTCTCTGCTGGGTGTGACACTTTTTCACACAGCTGTCCTTATCCATATGCAACACATGACCATACTAGCGCAGACGTCTCTTGCACACCACATCTGATGCTTCTTATATCCAACTTTTCTCTCAGGGCACTTACACTCTGTTGTGTATGCACACTGACATTACACAACCAGCGGAGCATGCTAGCTTCATTTTTTGCATGCTTATGCATATCCTCAGCAGTCACAGCACGTTTCACTGCCATGTAGCATGGCTGTTCACACACATGCATCATACAGTCTACCTTTTACTCTGAGTGAGGGGCCCTTCGTCACCAGCATAATAATATTTATGGCAAAATAGTCTTAATTTCATTTAAGGTTGTGGGAAAATCACAAACTATCCTTTCTTTCGTTTTGTTTACATTTAGCGTAACGGTTCGTTTCCGCCGTAATGATTTCAAATAGGCTCATTCGAAAAAGTAAAAAGAAATAGTCAAAGCTTTACTCTTCTGGGAAAGTCTGTAGCTTGGTCCAGTTTCTTCAGAAAAATCACTGAAAGAAACAGTTTTTAAATTTTCACTCCATTCAGGTGCCAATTCATTTTCTTTATCGCTGTCGGAGCTCTCAGATTCACTGTTTTCACTTTCGGAAAATGAAACATCAGATTCATTATCAAATACCACATGCTTTTTTTTTCAGTCATAGAGTTAGATTTATGAAGGTCTTCAGTAGAAAATCCTTCGAATTCTGACTTGCTGCTTGATATAATGAAATTTGTATCCATTTTTTGTCAGAATTACAAATTTTGAAAACACAATAGGAACAAATTTTGGGAAAAAATCTCCCAAAATTCACGGAATTAAAATTATACTTCGATTTTTGTACAAAACTGTAGTTGAACTCTTTACGAAGTATAATACGTATTTTCACGAATGTACTAAAGAGATTTGCTCTGATATTCTCATTTAAATATGAATAGGTAAATTCGGGCGGCTTTGGGCGGTTTGGTGACATTAACCAAAATTTTTTTCAGGCGGTTTGGTAACGAAAGGGTTAAGCATCTCTGTGGTGATTCCTGATGGGTCGGGAGCTTTCCCTGTCTTCATACCCTTAATTGCTTTATCTACCAAGGTACTGTCAATTTGGATAGCTGTTGGGTCGACATTTGGCAGACTCTCTTCCTCCCATTCATTCTCTTCATTTAGCAACCTTTCATAATGGCATCTCCAAGTCTCTCTCTTTGCATCCTCATTTAGCGCAAGTGAACCATCATCCATGCAGACACATTTCTTTCCCATGACATTATGATTCTCTCTCACACACTGTCTTGCAACACAAAACACTTCAAGTCTTTGGTCCTTATGACACAGAACATTGGCAAATTTTTTCCTTATTTGCTTCCCCTCTGGCTAAATAAACCCATCTCCTAGCTTCCCTTCTGGCAATCTGATACAATTCCCTGCTACCACCCTTCTTCCATGTCTGTTTCTTCTCTCTAATGGTCCAGTCAAATACACTATTACACCACCACGTTACCTTGGGTCAAAAGGAGGCTTTGCACCATTCACAGATCTGGTCAGTAGCCCTCAACAGGTTGTCCCACAGGAACCTCCAGTTGTCTTCCACATCATGTGATGCTATATCCTCCTCTATTTCGTCAAAAGCTTCAAGCAATATGTCTCTAAATCTCTGTCCATTCACAGGATCCTTAAGCTTCTAGATCCATGCTGGTTGTCTGCTGGGCATCCATTTAGCTCTGATCCTGAAGTCGCTAACTACTAATCTATGTTGTTGGGTGCATTCTTCACCTGGGAAGGTTTTGGCATTTATAAGTAGCCATCTTTCTCGTTTCCTGGTGAGGATGTAGTCAATTTGACTAGTGTGTCCACCAGACCGGTAGGTGAATAGGTGACTGGCAGGTTTCCTGAAGTTAGTATTGCAAACCATAAGATCATTTGCATTGCTGAATTCCAGTAGCCTGGTTCCCTCCTCACTGCAGGAACCAAAACCATAGCCACCATGTATGCCATGGAAGCCCCCTGCATGTTGTCCAACATGCCCATTGAAGTTGCCAGCCACAAAGAGGAGGTACTTGTCATTCGTCAACGAGGTAGTGTGCAAGAGGGTGTCATAAAATCGGTCTTTCTGTTCATCAGGTAGCCCTGGCTGAGGGGCATAGGCCAAGATAATGGTTGCTAATTCATATTGCAGCACTAATTTAATTTTAAGTATTCTATCACTGACTCTGACTACCTTGATTACTTTATCAACCCATTTCTCCGCAAGAAGTATACCCACCTATGTTCTTTGCCTGTGAGGAACCTAGCAGAACTTCACTTTACTTCTTGAATGCAACACAAATCTACATCTCCGTTCAAACATTGTTAATATTTCATATAAAGTTAAGGTGGTCAGCTAGCAGAATCATTAGCATGCCAGGCAGTATTTTGTCCATCTTCACATTCTGCTGAGGTGAATTTTTCCTTTCATATTTTTGGGGTCAATAAAATAAGTACCAGTTGAGCACTGGAATTGATGTAATCAACTTATCCTCTCCCCCAAAATTGCTGGCCTTGTGCCTAAATTTGAAACTAATATTTCGTATAAAGTCAAAGAGATCGTCTTCAGAGTTTTGAAGTCACCTAATATCACCAATATTCAAGAGGAATACCACTAACTGTGTGTCATATCACTAAACACTATTCAAGCAATATGAACTAATGAGGCAACTTGTACACGATCAAAATAACAGCTAATTCTTCTTATATAACACTCTCCACCTTAAAAAAGGAAAGACAGTAAATAATGTAGTCCTACATTATTTACACACTACATCTAGAAAAGAAAATAGAAATAGATAGGATGGTCAAAGCTGGAATGCTTTTGATCAGAGCTGATATGAAATCCACAACTCAAATAATAAAGCACTGTAACACTCTTACAGAAAAAAACCATTCCAGTTCCTACTTGCTTTGCTTTCAAATGAACAACGCTGTACAAATACTAAAAACAACTTTTCAACAATATTTTCACATAGAATGTCAAATGCAAAGACTTCTCTAATCACTCCAAACTGGAGAGCCATTCTATTATTCCGTGACAGTGCACTCTCCAGCTAGCTCTTATTCTACCTTAATTTTCCCCTTTCTACAGGTCTCTTAGATCCAAACTATGGCTATACATGAGGATGTGAAATCATCAGGAGAAATTATTAATGATTGTGAAGGTTTTGTTGTATATTATTCTTAACTCAGAGTGATTGTGGTACAAGTGTTTCTGTTGTGTGCAGTGATTATGTCATTCTGCTGTTGAAAGAGACAAGATTAATGTCTCTACTGGAGAATGTCACTGAGATATATATTAACAACAGAGGCTGTATTAATACCAAGCAGTAATATTTTCCCCCACTTAAACGTGAATGTTCTGTTAGAACAGACCACAAGGGTTGCTGAAAAGTTCCTTGCTTTAAGGATATAACAAAAGCCTGGTTGGAAGCCCAACCTTCCAAGTTCTTCCACAGGGCTAGAAAAACTGAAGGACTGCTGCAATAAGTGAGTAAATCTGGGAAGGGAATATGTTGAATAAAATCATAACAGATCCTCCTGTATTTTCTTTCAGCACCCACCCTGTATACTGTGGTAGACAAACTTTCATACTGGCTTTTGGTGTAAAATGCTAGCAATATAAACAAGAGTGCGTTTTGCACCAAAAGCCAATACATGTGTTCCTCTCATGGTATCTACTGCAGTATAGTTTGTTCTAACAGAACACCCACGTTTAAGTGGAGACAAATGTCACCAGTGTTTCTGTTCATGAAAGTAGTATAGATTTGTTTTAAGGTGTTTTGGTTGCATGTGATAACATTTGGGTGCATAAGGTTAGTGGAGAGTGAAAGGTGGTCTAATTTCAATAGTGGTGAGTTATGTTGGGAGTGACAGCATGTAGGTCATTAATATACAGCACGCCGGGCGAAATGCTTTTCGGTATTTCGTCAACTGCTACGTTCTGAGTTCAAATTCCACCGAGGTCGACTTTGCCTTTCATCCTTTCGGGGTCGATTAAATAAGTACCAGTTACGTACTAGGGTCGATATAATCGACTTAATCTGTTTGTCTGTCATTGTTTGTCCTCTCTGTGTTTAGCCCCTTGTGGGTAGTAAAGAAAGAGAAATATACAGGAGGAAGGGTGTGGGTAACATAACCAAACCTTAGAACACACCAGAGTTGGTAGAGATCAGTTCAGGGATTGCTCTGTCAGTAAATACTATGATGGTGCAATTTGAGACTCT
Source organism: Octopus sinensis (assembly GCF_006345805.1). Lineage (NCBI taxonomy): Eukaryota > Metazoa > Mollusca > Cephalopoda > Octopoda > Octopodidae > Octopus > Octopus sinensis. The sequence continues at coordinate 15,347,357 of NC_043015.1, read as the reverse complement.
AACTGATCAGAGATTACAGGCATGATTCATCCTGTGTTACTCTATATAACAACAAAACCTCCAAAAGAATATACAATAGCAGTTGAACTTAGACTGGATGAGTTGAAATTAAGATTCAATCTTCAAATATTTTAATGATTTTGATAAAAGTAATTTTTTCCCAGAATGATTTTAACTGCTTCCACTTAAACATTTTCACTTAATGAACAGGATTTTTTCCATTCAATAGTACCAAACTATATTTATCATTACAATATTTGTAGATCGTTTTGGTGCCTTCTTTCTTTTGTTCATATTGAGATAAACAAGTTTTGTTTCCTAGTTTTAAATACCCTGTCTCAATTACATCTTTAAATGTCTTTCAAAAAGGCATAGAACAATATAAACAATGAAATTTTGTGGTGTGTATAAAAGTTTAAGTTATACACATACATGCAGGTATCTCTCTCTCTCTCTCTCTCTCTCTATCTATGAAACAAATTCTTATTTGTAAGCTAACAAACTGTTCACACTAAACACCTTTTCTCTATCCATTTACTGCAACAGTTTTAATATTTTTCTGTAAAGAAAAATCCATCATTTCTCAAGATTTTTTCATAAGTTCTTCACATTTTGCAAAGGTTTTACTATTTCTACACATTCATTTCCATAATTTTGTGTACAATTGTACTCAACACTCTTAAAAAATTTGTATTGGGAGCTTTTGAAATGTGTAAAATTATTTTATCAAAATAACATAATGTGTGTGCCACTGAATAACCAAAAGCTACAAGTATTTTGTTTTGGAAAAAACCCTCCATAGATGTATCATGTTCAAAAACACAATATACTGTACTTCAGAGTTAGTGAAATGTAATCAGCCCAGAAACAAGCACAAAATTAACATATATATTTAGTTGTTGCTGTGGCTTGTCAATGTCATGTACCTGTGTCACTTCCAAAATGAAACTGAATCAGCCAATCTGAAATATTCAGAGTTAGTGTATAAGCTATACACTAGTTTGCAAAAGCACCACATATGCAGAATAAAATTCAAATTATGCAATAGAAGCAGCCCTATAGTAAAAACTTTATCAATATAACATATTTAATAAATGTGTGTTGTTGAAAAACCAGAAACTGCAGTTTCTCACCTGGGAAAACCCTTTTATAGATTTACTGAGTTCAAAAACACAATATACTTCAGAGATAGGTGAAACGAAATCACTCCAGAAATAACCAGAGGAGCAACAGATACATTTCACCGTTGTGGCTTGTCAAAGTCACATACTCATGTCACTTCTGAAGCAAAACTGAATCAGCCAGTCTGAAACATATAGAGTCAGTGTATTAACTATACACTGGTTTGCAAAGATGTTGCATAAACAGAATAAAATTTGAATTATATTTTCAGTTGATTTTTGTTTTGTTTTTTACATAAGTGTTAAATTTTGAAATTTGTTCACTCACAGATCTCTTTACAACATTTTGGTAAAACACAATTCACATCAGACTCAGTTTTCCTTGTTCCCACCTCTCTTTTAGGAAGCACAAACATTTTCACACATGACAGAAACTCCCACCTACCGAATTCAATCACAAGGCTTCAGTTGGTAGAATTTAAAAAACAAAATATAACTTATATGAGCCATATCCACACACAGTAGAAGAAGTCATGGAACCTCAGCTTTCTGTACAAGATTTCAGATTTAATAGACCATAAAAAAATGCACAAGAAGAGAAAAATATAACAATTATAAATTTCTGATACAATGGATGAAAATTAACTCAATTTGAGTCAAAATGTTTATCTTTGCAAATAACCTTCAAATTTTTCAGGCAGTTTTGTCCTGTGTTTCTGTCTCCTTGAATTTCATAAAGCTGGTTTTATCCAAGTATGTTTACAAGATTTTCAGTCTTAAAGTTTTTGCGTGTAAAACTTCATACCACCAGATTCCATTTTTTTGTTTTTTTTCAAGATGATTCAAAGAACAGTTGATAACAGAGGAAAAGGGTTTTGTTTACTGACAACCAGTTTCTGATGTTGATGAGAGATGTAGCCTTTTACTTTATTCTAGAAAGAAAATGAAGCAAATGTATTATAAAAATAATATTCAATTATAAAACATTTTTACTATTTGGAGGGAACTTGTGGAAGGGGTAGACCCAGGAAAACATGGGACAAGGTGGTGAAGCACAATCTTCAAATGTTGGGCCTCACGGAAGCAATGATAAGTGACCAAGACCTTTGGCAATATGCAGTGCTTGAGAAGAAGACCCATCAAGCCAAGTAAAATCGTAGCCTTGGCTAATGCTGGTGTCATGTGACTGGCACGTAAAAAGCACCCGTCGAACATTGGGCCTGATGGAGGCAATGGTAAGTGACCAAGACCTTTGACGATATTTTGTGCTTGAGAAGACCCATCAAGCCAAGTGAAATCATAGTCATGGCTGATGCAGGTATCATGTAAAAAGTACCCATTACACACTTGGAATGGTTGGTATTAGGAAGGGCATCAAGCTGCAGAAACCGTGCCAAACCTGGTGTAGTCCTTCAGCTTACAAGTTTCAGTCAAACCATCTAACCCATACCAGCAAGGAAAGTAGACACTAAATGATGATGATGATGACTTGCTGAGCCTCTGAGACTGGTGATATTGATGCTCTTCTAGGAATGAAGAAGCCAGCATAGTGACTAGTGTAAAGAAAGGGTGGCTGGACACCGCAAGGGTTCAGAGAAGTGAAGAGGTGAACGGGACAGGAGTACCTGAGTAGTGGAGGTAAGAGGCCAACCAGTGCTGAGGTGGGTAGAGCTATTTAGAAGTGATAAGAAAAACAGTGAGAAGAAACAGCTTGTCTTTTGCCAAACATTGAATGGCTTTGGGGGCCACCAAAATAAAATAGTAACCAAAGAGGTCTATATATAAAAAATGATTGAGAACCCTTGGTCTAAATGTTACTCTAGTTCTAAGTCTTTAACTCATTCTTTAAATTTAAGTAATGTCTCTAAAGTTCTCTAAACTCCTCTCCTCCAGCCATTTTTTTGGCTATAAACAGGCATTACCCAACTATTGTATTCTAGTTCCTATATGGCAGCAGTACAACTCACAACCATAACATACTGCTGTTTAACCCTACTGTCTTCTGTAGGTACTATGCAACTACAGTTTGATAGCAAAAGCTCCAGGTTTACAGTATTCTACTCTATACAATAAATTCTTTTCAGTCTCTGTGGATATAATTAAGGTTTACATAAACAATTTGGCTTGGCGTCCCTGCAATTTCATTAAAGGGGAGATCCTTGTTCAACTCCCTGGCAGAACACAAAAACAAAAACAGTAAAACTAAATAATGCAAAACATTTAGTCTGGTGTTCTATTATTCTGTTATTCTTACAATAGTGAATTCAAAAGATGAACGGATAAGGTCTTAGAGAGATAAATCTGAATCCTAGTTTGAATTTCTGGTGATACTACTTCTCACAGTCAGTACTTTTGAGAAAAAGCATGAATATCATAACTCCCCATCATCCCCTGCTCTAAAATATAGAGACTTTATGTCTAATACAAAATAATAACAAAAAATACAGGCTAAGTAAATATATCCAGGGACGTTTGTTAACCAGATTGTGTGCAGATGTAGTTGAAATGATATATATGGACAAGGAGGTTAAATGAACTGGTAAAAACATATATTTGAAGCTGTTCATGGTGATAAAAAATACAAGGGAGAAAGTCTTCTTATAATTAGAAGAGTATTTAAGGCAGCAACATATAAAAACAGAAAATTCTTGTGTCTTTTCAAAATCCTTGACTGATATTTAAAAAAAGTGAAAGCTCTAAGGAGAAGTAAGTTTAATGTATGATCCCAACTCTAAGAAATACTGTAATCTTTATTAGATAATATAAATTCTGTTTAAGCAAGAAAATGAAATAGAATAATTAGGAATTTTAAAAATGAAGTCCTTACCTCGTTTATTAAATTTGCTAAAATACATTCAGTTTCATCATTGTCAATGTCTTCAACCTGCAAAATATAATTTATGAAACAAAATATTGATTTCAAATTTTGGCACAAGGCCAGCAACTTTGGAGGAAGGGGTACGTTGATTACATTGAACCCCTGTACCCACCTGGTGCTTATTTTACCAACCCTAAAAGGATGAAAGGCAAAGTCGACCTCAGCAGAATTTAAACTCATAACATGAAGACAGACGAAATGTCAATAAGCATTTCACCCAGTGTGCTAACAATTCTGCCAGCTGGCCACCTAAATGAAATAGAATGTGAAAAGGCAAGAAATATATATCAAAGATTAAGGACACCTCTCACTCACAGAACCCTATCTGCAACAGAGATATCTGAAGCAGATCCCTGCTGAAAATATCACTGTAAAATGGATATTGCAGATCTATACACATAATCTCTCTAGTCTTAACACTCTTTATGTCAGTAAACACCAGACAAGAAGAAGAAAACTGAAGGAAGAGAATTAGGAGGAAGGAGATAAAAAAAAAGGGGAAGAAACAAAAACCAAAGAAGAAAAAGACAATAAAAACTGACAAAAGTATTGATCCCAGTGCTCAGCTGGTATTTATTTCATCAACCCCAAAAGGATGAAAGTCAAAGTCAACTTTGGTGGAATTTGAGCTCAGAACTTAAAGATAGACGAAATGCCACTAAGCATTTTCTCCAGTATAGTAGTAGCAGCAGCAGCAGTGGTCCTTTTGATTATAGGCACAAGGCTTGAAATTTTGGAGGAGGAAACTAGTCAATTACATTGACTCCAGAGCTCAACAGAAGGTTTTAAATTTTGGCACAAGGACAGCAGGTTTGGGGGAGGGTATAAGTCGATTATATCAATCCCAGTGTTCAACTGAAACTTATTTTATTGATCCCCAAAAGGATGAAAGGCAAAGTCAACCTTGGCGGTATTTGAACTCAGAATGTAAAGATGGATGAAATACCACTAAACATTTTGTCTGGCATGCTAACAATTCTGCCAGCTCACTGCCTCCACCTCCCCATCACCACCACCACCACCAACAACAACTCAGAACATAAAGATAGCTTAAATGCCACTAAGCATTTTGTCTGGTGTAATAACGATTCTGCCAGCTCACCACATAATAATAATATCAATATGAGATTCAGGTTTGAAAGATGTGCCAAAGAAGCCTTGAAGAGAGGAATAATATTTCAGAACAACATTATTTGTGTAAATAGGAAAGAAGACTGGGAGATGATTTTGTTCAATATGCAGAAAAGGAGTAGGCATAATCTCCAAACATTGTATCCTAAGTAAGCTTTGGACACACAAAAGATGTAATGGAATCACAAACAGAAACAAACTTATAGTAAAAACATAGACTGTACAAGCAGCAGGCTGGAAATAAGATTCTCTTGAATGCCCAAATGGCTTACTAGAAGTAGTCGATAGCTTCTGTTACCTAAAAGATCAAATTAGCAAGGATGGTGGTTGTTCTGAAAGTATACTAGAGTAAGGATGGGTTGAAGAAATTTCAGGGAGCTACTAGCTCTGTTGGCAACAGAGATAGTTGATGCATGGTAGTGAGATATAATACTTTAATGCTGCATGATAGTGAGACACAAAGCTTCAAGGCTGAGGACATGAGAGGACAAGAAAGAACTAAAGTGAACATATTCTGTAGGATGTGCATGTAAGTATAGGTGAACAACATGGTACAGATGTGCTGAGAGAAGTATTAGATGTAGTGTGCAAGAAAAAAGACTATGCTGGTAGGGACATGTAATGCATGTGAATGAAGAAAGCTGTATAAAGAAGTGTTGATCACTTAATGAGAATGGAGTTTGCAGAAGGAAAGCTAGGAAGACATGGGGGTGGGGGGACAAAGTGAAGGATGATCCCAGGACCTTGAGTCCCAAAGAGAAGTTGACAAAGGACTGAAATGACAGGTGATGACTGCAGTTCTCAAGAAAACCCACCGACCTTGGCAAAACAGAATTCTAGAATTGCTGTGTAAGTGTGTGTGTGTGTATATATATATACATACACACACACACACACACATATATGCACAAATGGGCCCTTCCACCCAATATTTCTCTAATTGCAGGTCTCCCTTGATACCACTTGTTTTTCTTACCACCCATTATCATTTTACACATTATCCATTCTTCATGCATTTATATTGTTCTATCCATTTACATTTCACACTGATCACTCACCACCACTGCTGAGCCAGCACATTATCTCTCCTCTCCCACCACCACCACTGAGCCACCACATTATCCCTCCTCTTCCGCTGCCTCTGCTGCCATCACCACCACCACTGAGCCACCAAGTTATCTCTCCTCTCTCACCACCATGATTCTTACTCCCTTCCTATACCATCTCTGCCTCTCTCTCCTCCACTCCTGCAACCTACCCAAACTCTTTCATCTCTTTCTCTCTCTTGTCCTTCCTCAGTCAATCAGGATTACTATCTTGCCACAAGTAATTGCAGCACAAGATCAAAGCCTCCCTACCTAAAACACACAATGAAGCAGAATACAGTAATGTATACATGGTGATGGGGGAAGAAACAATATATAATATTGTCTCTGGTTGCCCAGTCTTGACCAAGAAATAATATATCCACAGACATGATAGTGCTGGAACTTACATACACTGGATGTCATACCAAAACTAAGGAATGCCAACAGAAAAGAGATTATATAGGTATACTCCAGAAAAGGTGTCACAAAATGACAAAGTAACCATGGGCTGCCACCCCCTTGACACCCAGGCCACATGCCTAGCGCCTCCCACCCCAACTAACCATCACAAACATAGACCTCTTTCTGAAGCAAATTCAAAGCAACAGTATTTCACAAATAAAACTTAAAACTAATAAACCCATTATTTTGTTGTTTTTACATGAATCACCACTCCATTATTGCCCCAATATTCACATGAATCACTACCCCATCATTGCCCCATGTTTCTTTCCACTGCTCCCCTCAGGGGGCAATACCGCCCACTTTGGGAACCACTGTCCTAGTATATGCCAATACACACATAAGAAGATCAAGATGAATCAGTCAGATACTGTTGCCAAGAACAACAAATTCTTAAAAAAAGCCTGGTAATTGGCATCCCTGATGACTATGTATCTCTGAAAGAAACAGAGAAACTATCAAAATACAAAGATCTGGAGACAGAAATAACCCGAAAACAGAAAACAATCCCTATAGGTGCTTTAGGTATGGTCAAAAAACATGCAGACAAGTACATAGCCAAAATCCCAGGACTTTACAAATATATAGGTGCAGGTGTGGCTATGTGGTAAGTAGCTTGCTTACCAACCACATGGTTCCAGGTTCATTCCCACTGCATGGTACCTTGGGCAAATGTCTTCTACTATAGCTTCGGGCCGACCAAAGCCTTGTGAGTGGATTTGGTAGATGGAAACTGAAAGAAGCCCATCGTATATATATATACATATATATCTTTCTCGCTCTCTCTCTCTTCTCCTCCTTAATTCCTTGTTCCCCTTTTTCTCTCTCTTCTCCCCCTCCTTCATTCCTCTGTCCTTCTTTTCCTCTCTCTTCTCCTCACACGTGACTGACTGACTGACTGCTGGCCTTTCGTCGTTGCGGCAACACACATTTTTTTTCTCTCTGCCCTAAGGCACATTCCTAACACGCCAGCTCAAGTTTACTCGTCCGATGGTGGTGTGTTCACATGCCTGTAACTTAGTGGTTCGGCAAAAAACCCCAGTGCTCAACTGGTACTTATTTTATCCACTCTGAAAGGATGAAAGGCAGTGTGGACCTCAGTGGAATTTGAATTCAGAATGTAAAGACAGATGAAACACCACTAAGCCATTTTGCCCAGCATGCTAACAATTCTGCCAGCTTGCTGCCTTAATAATAATCTTTTCTAATAAAGGCACAAGGCCTGAAATTTTGGGGAAGGGGACTAGTCGATTACAGCAACCCCAACGTTTCACTGGTACTTAATTTATTGACCCCGAAAGGATGAAAGGCAAAGTCAACCTCAGCAGAATTTGAACTCAGAATGTAACAATGGGCAAAATACTGCTAAGCACTTCACCCAACATGCAAGTGATTCTGCCAACTCACTGCCTTAATGATAATAATAATAATTACAAGTACAAAAGCTTACAGCTTGTGGAAAGAGAGCCTGTGAGACCCCTGACAACAGGCTGCGATCCACTTTCACAGAATGAACCAGAGCAAGTAAGACCAAGAGCTCTGAGAAGTATAATAATAATAATAATAATAATGTTTTAAGCATTGGCACTAAGGCCGCTGCACTCCCTGTCATCCACCAACTCTCATCCCTCAACACTCCATTTACTGTCACTCACCACTTTACACACTAATATAGATCAGGAAGATACGTATAATAGTTTAGTTACATAAGAGATTTTAGACAGACCTGCATAAATTTCAGAACAGTAGTGAATGATTCAATAGGAAGCTGGTGACTTTTTTGGATCAAATAACTGAAATGGAAAACAGAATTACATATAACAACAGTTTGAGGAATGTAATTAAAGAATTTCAAAGAGTATCAATAAGAATGTCAATGAAAATAAACTGTGCGTGGAAGCTGCTCATGCAAACACTGTATATCACATTTGATTTGTCAGTATTTAGTTCCGAAACAGTTTAATCCTTGTGGTAGAGGCTCCACACTAAGTGCAATCCATCGTTACCCAAGGCCTCAACAGTGGAACAAACAGAGAAAGGGAGTATCATTACTCAAAGGTTGTGAAGGTAGATGATGGCTGCAGCATCTGCTTAAGCTCCAATCATTTTTTAATTTCCTTGCCATTGGGATCAGCTTGAGGAGTTTAACAAGCAAAATAAAATTTTTATTTTTTACTTAATTAGTGATTAATAAATATAAAAGGACCTCAACTATATTCAGTTGTTTCTGAAAAATCAAGGTGGACACTTAAGTTATAATCAATCAAGCAAACAAACTAGATAGAAACATGGAACCATTTTTGGTACTTCATGTTGGATGATGGGAATTACAGTAGTTGGAAGTATTTCTAACAGACAATGAAAGAGTTGTTATGAATTAAACAATTATTTGAACTCACAATCTACTTTAAAAGCAAACAAATTATCAAACAATTTATACAAGTATAAATAATTAAACAGGTTATAACAAAGAGTATTCAGTTCATCATTCATATAAAAGTTAATCACGTTTTAACATAAAAAAATGAATGATTTTATTTTCTATTAACTGAAAGGTTTTTGTGAATATGTACTTACACTTTTTTGAAAAGATTACGGTAGGTTATGATTTTGAGTTTCTCCAAAATTAGATAAATTCCACATTTAATAAAAAAGGCTTCATTCTGTAGCAGTGCTTCATTAAGAAGTAAAAGATTTCCAGAACTATGAAACAAAACAAAAGAACATTTACAACCTCAGTTTAGTAAGTAGATTTAGTAGAATTTTAAACAATTAGCAGAACTGTTCAAAATGATAAGAGATGAGCAGATTAATTTAAACTTTAATGTGTTATCTTAGGGTTTAGTTTTATGTTTGTGTAACTAATTGGAACGTAAATTTTCTAATATATAAATTTCTTTTGCAGATAATGGTACCAATTCTTTTTGATTACATACCAGACAAAAAAATATAAAATATAAAATGAAATCATAGTTGTGGCTGATACCAGTGTCATGTAACTGGCACCCATGCTGGTGACACATTACACTCTTGGAGTGGTTGGTGTTGGGAAGGGTGTCCAGCCATAGAAACCATGCTAAATCAGACCGGAACTTGTTGTAACTCTCCAGCTTACCAGTTTCAGTCAAACTGTCCAACCCATGCCAACATGGAAAGCAGACGCTAAATGATGATGATAATGATCCCAAATTAACAATATGTTTACTTTTTTACTTCAATGCAATTTTATTCGCACTTCTGTTCCAATTGTTACTTTCAAAATGATGCAAATGATTTTTTTTCAGAAAAAAAAAGATGCCTCATCTAATGTATTTCTTCATCTGCTAATTCTCCAACAATCCAATTCATTTAGTTCACAAGGAGCTAGACAAGAAAACCTGTTTTACAGTCTTACATATAAATAATGTAGATATTATAGGGTAGCAGTGAAATGGTGTACTGAGCCAAATACCAAATATATTTAGTTTCACTACTCTATGGTCTGAATTTAAATTCTGCCAGGTTTAACTTAGTTTTGCATCTCTGTAATCTTAATAGATTAAGTATCAGTATTAAATTGAGTTAATCTCAGTTGGATACACTCCACCCCACAAAAATTGGTTTTACTCTTCTTTAACAGTAAAAGCTAAATACTTACCTCACTGCTTTGGCTACATCAGAAAACTGTAACAAATCATATCGTTCCAAAACATCACGTTTAGGCATATAACCCTGGGGAAATACAATGTATACAAACATAAGCATGGATTAGATGTCCTCAATGGGGACAAGACAACTAAGTGGCATTTAATTACACAAAGATACAATTGCTATACATTTTAAGAAAACAGAGTTGTAACTACAGCCTCTCTACATATGAATAACATACAACTAAAGTCTTCAAAATTTCTACAAATGAGACCATCACTGGGATCTCATCTGCATCATATAACTTAATCTGTACCCCAGAGATTGAACTTCCTCTTCAGGGAGCAAAATACATTTTAGCCTTGATCAGTAACAGACTCTTCCCAACTCTTCACAAACTTCAAGACCCACAATGAACTTAGTGCTTTTAATCTCTAGCATGATGCTACTGCCTCTACACATACCAACATCCAACTCAACAACCAAATAAAGGTCAGTTAAATTCACACCAACAATCAGTATCTGACAGTTCATTGTATCTTCTAACATATTACCAAAGAATCTACTCTAAACAACAATTAAATTTAATTTATCAAAATATTTTCATTGCTTTGAGACTGCGATCTGTTCACTGACAAAATCAGATGCAGCATGGAATTTAGTCAGTGAACAGGTTACAGCCTCAAAGCAATGAAAATATTTTGACAAATTAAATTTAAATGTTGAAGTGAATCTAACGGATTTTGTGTGTTTCTTAAATGGCTTATAAACACCTACTCTAAATATTTTTCTCAATTATGTGGGCCAGCTGAAAAGTTCACAGGCTGACAAAAATATTCTCATGGAATGTGAACAAATGAAGTTTATTTTTCCACACAGTCCCTAATGCAGTCCATACACTTCTTCCGTGGTTGGGAAGTAAGCCTCTTATCACACGGCAGAAAACATTTTTATGACAGCTAAGACACAGTCTAAAGCAGGTATCTATTTATTCTTTTACTTGTTTCAATCATGGAAATGGAATAACTCTTATCTTTTTATTGTTTTCATCCTCATTTTAAAAAGCGTTTGCTTTTCTGTGTTTCTTTAACTTAAACAGTTCAAATATTTCAAAACACAAAACATTTCCCATTTATTTATCAAAATACAAAGTAGTTAACTTACCAACAACATTTTCACTGGAAGCAAATAAATAAGAATCAAACGTTTGTTGCCTCTGCTTTCTTTATGACATCTCTCAAAGGCAAATGTAAGGTATTCTTCAGCTAGAAACATAGAATATAAGCAATACTAATTACAAAGCAATATTGATTACTATCACAAAAATATAGTACTAACTTCTAAATAAAAGCTTGCTGGTAAATGTAGGAGTTGTAAATATGTAGTATAGATATAGTCTAATCAGAAAAGAAATAGATAGGGGAACAAAAATAGAAAGGATTAAGTAGATTTAGAATAAATGCTCCTCAAGCAGGATTGACAGAAGAGGAAAAGTCCCAGTTCTATGAGGTCTACGATATAAACATTGCAGAGAATTAAGGCTCATAAGCAAGCAGATCATGATTTGCTATCCATAATTAGATCACTAAAACACTGACTGGCAAGGAATGCATTCCTCGGCATAGGTTAGAGCATTAATGACTTTGTATAAGAAAATAAAAGGATCAAGGATCAGTGGAAAAAGATAATCTTTTATCTTTGTTTTTATTTGTTTCAGTCACTGGAATGCAGTCATGCTGGGACACTACTGTGAGGGGTTCAATTGAACAAACTGACCCCCAAGACAAATTTTTTTTAAAGTTCTCAGGATGTTGGGCTTCAAAGATAAGCTGATGAAATATCAAAAGAATTAGGAATATGTTGTATGGCAAACCAGTTCAACCTGTGTAAGCATGGAAATCGGTATTAAAATGTTGCTGATGATATTATATCATCATAATCAAAGTCACAATATTAATAAATGGTAAAAATAAGATTTCAAGTTTTAGTTAAAATGCTTTAAAATGTTAAAAAAAGTATTGAAGTCATTGATTTTTAACACAGAAGTATATAAATTGAAGTATATAAATTCTAATAAAGTAAGCAAAACTATTGGTAAACCACCTACAAATTACTAGTGGTAAGTGGTGAAAATGAATAAGTATAACAATGGATTTGTTTCTTTTTTAATTTTCATTTTGTGGTTTGAGTGTCAGAAAACAGTTAAACTGGAGAAGCAGCCATGTTCCAGAGATACTGTTGTCTTTCTCTGTAAACATATGAAACAGTGAACCCACCTTCAATAAATATCACTAAACTACAAACTCTTACTCTTACAAAGGAAGTATTGTACAAGCATGTTATTTAGAGTGATCTCACCTGCTTTAAAGTCACTGTCAAACATTGCTTTTCGACCCACAAAAAACCTAGTAAGAAATGGAAAGGAAAAATTTAAAATCATTTTAACTAGACAAGATTATATAAGTTATTAGACAGACAGATATAAGGTCTCACAGCAGATTTATTTGTAGATTTATCTCTTCAGCAAATGTTATATACTTTATTGATTTTTAATCACCACTCAGCTCTGCTTAATAATTTTATCTTCTTAATAGTATCCACTCACAATTATTTTCCATATATTTGTACAAGTAAGAGTTATACACATGTATTCAAATAAGTTCATCAATATTAATGAATTAAATTTATCCCCACATAGGAAAACTGACACATCATCATCATGATGGTAATGATTAAGAAAAGCTTACAGTAATATTTAACATTAAAATTGGCAGAAACAATAGTGTAGGACAAAATACCTTGTAGTATTTAGTTACAACTCCTCACGTTATGTATATTGAATCCCATCCAGGTCCATTTTGTTTGCTTTTTCAGCTTTCCAGGATCAATAAAATAAGTAACAGTCACATACCAGGATTCATCTCATAGACATTCCCTAGTTTGAGTCCTTACTTAGAGTTCTATATTTAATTAATTTCTAATCAACAATTCTAACCACACTTCCCTTGCAGATAGTGTTTAATACCAATAATTCATAACTAATTTAACTCTTCTCAATCCAATCTCTCCTTCGAGTTGTTAGAAAATAAGCAGCAGATCATTGCTATTCTCCAAATCATATTCTATTTTGTTGTATTAGACATATAAAGAAAAGGAATGAGAACCAAATGTTTTAACATAGTAGAAGGATTATTAAACTACACAACATATTTACCTGTATGTCACAAGTTGAGAAAGACTGAATTTTTCTTTTAATGGGGAACTGTCAATAGCTCGTATGAGAGGTTTACAAAGATGAAGTTTATTGATCTGAAAGCAAAAAAAAAAAAAATTACTATAAAGTAGAGAGAAGAACTTAATAGATGGTTTGAATTCCAAACAGTTTCTAAGTTTAAATTATGGTCCAAATTAAAAAAGTAATTCCAACAATTTGATTAACACATATGACTGACGACCATCATCATTTAATGCCCACTTTTCTATGCTTGCATGGACTGGATGGAATCTGTTAAGGCAGATTTCCAACAGCCACATGCACTTCTTGTCACCAACTCTCACCTTTTGCCAAATAAGATATTTTCCAATAGTTAGACATAATTTTCACAGCAAACTGGAAACAAACAGCCTTGCTTGTTTGACTGATGCTCATTTACAACCATCATGTGATGTCTAGACAAGGGTACACACAAACACACATAAATATACATATATATATATTCTTTTACTTGTTTCAGTCATTTGACTCTAGCCATGCTGAAGCACCACCTTAAAGGGTTTTAGTCAAAGACATCGCCCCAGAACTTATACTTTGTAAGCCTAGTACTTATTCTATCAGCCTCTTTTGCTAAGCTGCTAAGTTACGGAGACATAAACACTCCAGCATTGGTTGGGGGACAAAACAGAAACACACACACACAAATCTATACATACATATATATATATATAGGACAGGCTTCTTTCAGTTTCTGTCTACCAAATCCACTCACAAGGCTTTGATCAGCCTTAGGCTATAGTAGAAGACACTTGTCCAAGATGTCACACAGTGAGATTGAACCCAGAACCATGTGGACAAAAAGTTTTCCACTAGCAGAAAACTTTCAGTCCACTACCAATCAGCCTTACCCACCAAAGCCGCATACATGAGAAACAAGATTGCATGTAAAAACAACAATTGCAGCGAAATGACTGACAAAGCCGTCAACACCAAACAGTTCTTCAGTGACCTAACCCTGAATGGCTACCCACCATTTTTAGCCAAACAACAGCACCTAAAAAACATCAGGGTCAATAAACCCCGGAAGAACCATCATACTCCTAAGTCTGGCACATGCTTCCTAAAGCTACCTCATTTTGACGACAGAACTACTACAGCGATACAACATGCAGTCCACAAGGAAGGACTCAACATAGAGACAATGGACACCGGCTTCCCCAAGAAAAGCTCTGTCCAAGAACAACACCTCTTACTACTCCGAGGAGGGCACATTGTCGAATTGCCTCATGAATGACCCTGAATTGTGCCAGAGGACCTATGTTGTATATGAGATCATCTGTGGCAAATGTAGTGCATCCTACATAGGAAGCACAACAAGAAAACAGCATATACGGATTAAGGAACACATGCAGACAGACACTCCCATGAAGAAACATCTACGGAAATGCAAGATCCAGGAATTCACAGGCCAACACAGCGGGGGCAACATAGAATCTCTGAGGCTATCCTCATACACCAAAGAAAACCAAATATCAACAACAGAAGAGAGTTACAGGAAGCTAGCTGGCTGCTATAGCAACACCTTTCCATGCATGTCCACTCCACACACACATTGGCAACATTCATCAGTTTCTTGAAAATGGGGTCATAACCCCGAAATATTGAATGCAAAGTAAGTCTACATTAATTCATATATGTTTTCTTGGGATTTGCCTTGCATTTACTTCGCATTGTTCTGACCTTACCCACAATCCTTTATATAATATATATATATATATAAATACACTACAGATTTTAGTAGAAAACACTTGTCCAAATGTCATACAGTGGGACTGAACCCAAGACCATATAACTGGAAAGCAAGTTTCTTAACCACACAGCCATACTTAACCAATGTAACAATAAACCCCAAAATTAAAGATCCATTCATTCTGAAAAATGTAGGCTACCAAACAACAAGTTACCTTCCAACCAGTTAGATGATCTCTCACTAACTTATATACTCTTATGCTCTGCTATTAAACAGTAACATTTAAGAGAGTTCAGTGCCACTGATAAGTAATTCATTTAAAACATTTTCAACTAAGAAGCTGATACCATATCCAATTGGTCTTTGTAACTTACATACATGAAAATAGAGAGAAATACTTTTAGAGCTGGATGTTGTATCTATCTTTCTAACTCTAACTTACAACTTGTGAAAAAGACACATGCATTTTAATGAAACAACTGGTGTACAGTGCACTAGTTTTTACCCTTTAATTGTTTCAGTTATTAGACTGTGGCCATGCTGGAGCACCACCTTGAAGAATATTTTAGTTGAATAAATCGAGCCTAGTAGATTTTTTTTTAATCCTGGTACTTATTCAATCAGTCTCTGTTGCTGAACTGCTAAGTTATGGGGAAGAAAACACACCAACACCAGTTGCCAGGCAATAGTGGGGGACAAACACAGACGCAAAGATACATACACAGATATATATATCAATAGCTACTGTCTAATGGTACAACTTAGTCAATGTTGTTAAAGTTGTGGTTTTAAGTCTGTCCAGAGCTGCCTCACTTTGGTATTTCCCATATTGATAACAGCTACAGAGCTGGAATCATATCTGGGAATCTGACAAGGAGCAGCACTGGACAGATATTATGTTTTTACACCTTTTTTCCATAAAAGAGTATTTTTTTCTCCATGGTAACTGCAGTATCCGGTGTAGATGGTGAGAACAGTGTTCACCGGTATTGGTGGTGGGGGTGGGAGGGCGCGCGCACCGCGCACTGGGAGAAGATGAGATTTAGGCGGCAGAAAGAAAGACAGGATTTGAGATGGAATGCTTTGCGATCGTGTGCATAAGTTTCTATGAGTGGAAGTTGGGAAAAGATGGGTTAGAGAATTAAGCGACAGAAAGAAAGACCAGATTTGAGGCGAGATGTTTTTGCGGTCGTGTGAATAAGTTTTTGTGAGTGAAAGTTTATATGCTTCAGCTAGCATTTGAGACAAAAGACAACGATAACGCTAATATATGGGGAAACAATAATAATAAGAAGGCTTGATGGTGATGATGATACTTGCAAAAACAATGAAAAGAGGAACAGGACTTAGCTGATATTTTTCATCCTGTGTATTGGCTAAGCCTGTGGAAGCGAGTGACATATATATACATATATATATATACATATATATACATATATATACATATATATACATACATATATATATACATATATATACATACATATATATACATACATATATATACATACATATATATATACATACATATATATATATACATATATACATATATATATATAATCATATATATATATATATACATATATATACATATATATATATACATACATATAATATATACATATATATATACATATACATATATATTATATACATACATATATATATATACATATATACATATATATATAATCATATATATACATATATATATACATATTATACATATATATACATATATACATATATATATATAATCATATATATACATATATATACATACACATACATATATATACATATATACATATAATCATATATATACATATATATACATACACATACATATATATATATAATCATATATATACATATATATACATACACATACATATATACATATATATATAATCATATATATACATATATATACATACACATACATATATACATATATATATATAATCATATATATACATATATATACATATACATATATATATACATAATATATATAATCATATATATACATATATATACATACACATACATATATATATATATATATATATATATATATATACATACATATATATACATATATACACATACATATATATACATATACATACATATATACATACATATATATACATACATATATATACATACATATATATACATATATATATATATATACATAATATATATACATATATACATATACATACATATATATACATATATATACATATACATACATATACATATATATACATATACATACATATACATATATATACATATACATACATATATATATATATATATATATATACATATACATATATATACATATACATATATATACATATATATATCATCATCATCATCATCGTTTAACATCCGTTCTCCATGGTTGCATGGGTTGGACGGTTCGACCGGGGATCTGGGAAGCCAGTGGCTGCACCAGGCTCCAGTCTTATCTGGCAATGTTTCTACAGCTGGATGCCCTTCCTAATGCCAACCACTCCGTGAGTGTAGTGGGTGCTTGTTTCTTTCAGTTTCTGTCAACCGAATCCACTTGCAAAACTTTAGTCAACCTGGGGACTAATTTAGAAGACACTTGCCCAAGGTGCCACACAGTGGGACTGGGCCTAGAGAAACTACTGATTCATCATTAAGCATTAGTATTACCAACCATAATATTGTTAAATGTTCAATTATATTATAACTGTAGTTGCTTAGATCATAGTAAGTAATAATAGTAGAAGATTGGAAAGTTACACCCTTGAACAATTATTAGTGAAGAACTCCAGACCATTTTTAAAACATGCAATAAAAGATAAATTGATGAAAAACAAACAGACACAAATACAAGACATTCAACATTAATTCAAGACAATAAATATAAAAAGCAAATATACAGAAACAAATCCATTTTACCTTAAAATAAATTTTGAATAATTGGTTCACTAAATTCAGCATGCCCCATTTCTTGGAATCTTCTGTTGCAGCTCGACTAATTAACATAACGAAATAAACAATATTGGTTTCAAATTTTGACACAAAGCCAGCATGTGCAGGGGAGGGGGAGAATCGATTACATCAACCCCAGTGTTTAATTGGTACTTATTTTATGAACCCCGAAAGAACAAAAGGCAAAGTCAATCATGAATCATGGCAGAATTTACACTCAGAACGTAAAGGTGGACAAAATATCACTAAGCATTTTGCCTGGCGTGCTAACAATTCTGGCAGCTCGCTGTCTTAATAAAATAAACAATATTAACAATTAAATAATAATTAAGATAAGCAATATATATGTATCATGAATGTTCTAAGCCTTTTTAATGAAGATTTATATGACTGCTAAATTTACATCACGTGTGTGTTTAGCAACATAAGCTAAATTTACATTATAAGTTCTATGTGATATTTAAAAATAAAGTGTTGGGTTGTTTCTTTTAAATCATCAATGAAATATTCCAACTAAAACTAGGGGTTGAATGAGTGAGCATTTGGAAGGAGAGTTCTAGTCTCAGAGGTGTCCAGAGCAACATTCTAGCAGAAACAAATCACAAGTTTGGTTTTGCGTTGATGCCAGAAAGCAAAAAGTACCTGCTCTGCTGCCTTAATTGACAACTGAAGAGATAAGAAAAGAGAAACTACAACTCAGAAATGTTACAATGAATAAATGAAATATTGAGGAATACTTGGTTGTAATTTAACCTTACCTGGATCAGGTGAAACTGTAATCAAAGACATTTCTGCCATAACTATCACTTTTTTTAATATTTTCTACTCCAGACATTATCTAATGTGTCCTTGCTTTTAGGCAGTACAAGTGTGTGATTTGAAAGAGATTTTGGTTGCTATTTCTAGCAGACTGAAAGACCACAAAGAAGCTCTTTCATTGGTTTGTTTAGTACTTAATAGTTAATGTTGACACTAAATTTTCACACACAAGAATGAATTCTTTGAACAAACTTTGAAAACCTTAAAAGTACTGTGAGACTATGAAATGTCAAATGAATCAATTGAAAGCTAGTTTCATGGAAAGACATACCTATCACTGGCACACACTCGGAAACAGCCCATCAGTAGGTCAGCTGCTTTCTCTAACTTTTCACCACTTCGACCTTTGCCTCTCCTTACTGTCTGAGCATCAGCCTAGAAAATAATAAAACTTTTACAAATAAATCTTCAATGTTTGAGTTTCAGACATCTCTAGTTTTTCACTATTTTTTTTTTTCAAAATTACTTTAAAAATGATCACCATTAATTTATTATTAATTATATTTAATATGGTAGTTAGTTAAAACAATAACATCAATAGTTACAGGTCAATTACAAGTTCACTGACAAGAAAATTAGCAACAGGTTGTCTTTGCAATTAGATCCAAGACACATATCACAGAAAGAATTTATATTTAAAAACACTTTCTCCACTGATGTTTTACATCTTTTGTTAATATAGATCAGTGATAGATATAACGGGTGGGCTAAAAGCCATGCACCAAAACATTTGACATTTTATTTATATTATTATTCATTATGTACAGTATGTTTGTATTCATCATAATTTTATTTATTTTATTCAATTTTAGAAAAAATGAAACATGTCCTTTGACTATATAATTAAATGTGCATGTCTTTATGATAGGGATCCAGTCAAACAAATTTTTCTCTCAGAGCATTGGTACACTTGATTTATAGTAGAAGACAAGTGTCATGTTGCAGGATTAAACTATTATTCATACAGCTATGCCTTCAAGAACAGGGATACAGTCAGCATTACAATCTGGCCTAAACACCCAACCTGTTTTATGTTCAAACTGGTCAGATCTGGCATCTCAAATCTACCCAACAATATCATTCTAAAAATAAACAACTACATCCTTGAAATTACAAAGATATGAGATAATGCATGCTTAATTCAACACAATGCAAATAAATAAGCATTGCATTTGACAGAGTAACCTCAATGTTAAAGGGTTAAATGTAATTCAAGTCACTCAAAAAAAAAATCTGTTTGAGTTTCTTAGGATATTCCTAGTTTTTTGGGGCTATTTTCCCCCGCTTCAATTGCTTTAAAATATCCCAGTCACCTATGACCAAAGACTGCAACATTGGTATTTGTATATAATCAATCACTGTTATAATGTATAAAGTCAATGATATGGTATAACCAATTAGTGTCGAGACAGACATAAACAAAACTATGATAGATAGAGAGAGACAGTGTTGTATAAACACAGATGATGTGGCACAGCTCAAGTTGAGCCTTGGCAGGCAGAACTACCTGATGTTGGAATATATGCATACAATCAGTCCCATAGTTTATACCTACAAACTATAAATATTGAAAAGGATCTTGTGAAAGGAAACATCCAGATAAAGACACAATTACAAGAAGTCATTTCCACCCATGCTAGCATGGAGGGCAGACATTAAATGATGATGATGTTATCACCAATCCATTCTTCACAAATGAAAAACTATTCCATTGTCAGATTTGAATTAAGTACAAAGAAAACTTACTCGGATTGCAAAACGTCGAAGGTCTAAACAAACTTCAAACATTACTGGAAGAAACCAATTCTCATCTTTCTGGCTTTGTAGAGCTTTGGTGCAAGCTATGTGGAAGGTTAAGTATAAACTGTTGCAGCCAATGAAGTAATTAATACACAGTACAATAAATGAATGCTACACATAACAATAAACAGGAGCTAAAAAATCTATTTATACTTGACTCACTTTTTGTGTGTGTGTGTGCGCAGTGGTTATATATAGGTGTTGATGTGGTTGCGTGTATATGATTACAAGAATTCATATAGAGATGAAGAATAAATTCAAGAATTATATATTTACTACATAAAAATATATCTTATTTACTAACGATGATGATACATAGAATCATTATGTAGAATCTAGTTGAATGAAGTAATCTATGCAAGAAAGTTCAGAGATAGAAAATGTAGAAATAACAGCTAAGTGGTGGCTTTCAGTCATGTGGTGTAGAGAAATAGACGGACATAGAAATGACGTAAATGACCCTAAGTCTAATCAACTAAGAAGCGAAGAGCAGGGTTAGCAAGCTGTTTTTATTAATGGAATGCTAGTCATTCTAGAAACTTCCAAGAGAAATACTAAGCTTCTTGAATAATTAAGAATCACGTCTCATGACACAGATGCTTAAAAAAACTTAGGAAGGGAGGTTACTCTATAATCTTTCTTGCAAGGGAGATCATTCAACTATTTAGCTACCACATGTGCATGCGTGAGTGCATGTCTATATATATATATATATATATATATATATATATATACCGTAAATCCTCGAGTATAATCCGCACTTTTTTCCCAAAATTTAAAGGTCAAAATCCCTAATGCATATTATATACGAGGTTAAAAATGAAAATTATTTTCAAAGCAATGTTCGAGTCTCTATTTGCTGTCCGGCAATGTTTATTCAAACGCATTTTGTGATGTCGGCGTGAAAATACCTTAAGCTAAGCCTGAAAGCAATGAAGTCATATAAGAATCATCCATAATTTGCAGAAGCAACATTTATTAAACGTTATTACTGTTATTTCTTTATTTTCTGCAAACAAAATGCACAAAAAAGCTACACGTTTGCATTATGTTATATGTACAATAATAATAAAGGACGTTACCGTATAGTTTTACAAACCAAGGACGTTATATAGACCTCCTTGACTCAAGTTAGAGAAGAGGTGCGTATTATACACAAGGTTTAGGTTTTTCAGAATTACAGCCCCCTAAAAATCCCCTGCGTATTATACTCAAGGGCGGACTATACTCGAGGATTTATGGTGTATATATATACATATATATATACACACATACACACACATTGTGTGTGTGTTTGCATATCTGTGCGTACTTGTGTGTGTATTTTGGGAGGGGCACACTCATGGATATGAAGTTAACGGAATGGAAAAGTGACCCAGTGGTCACAAATTCAAGTACTACATCTGTCATTCTAACAAGAGGTTCCCCACTTAATTCATAAAAGCATCATACTTCAATAGCATGCAAAATCATTCTGTCAATATTAGCATAGAAAAAAAAAAGAAATAAAACACTAAATAAATAAATGTTTGACATGTGATATTGAGGTGGTAATTGCTAAGAATTTTTCTGAAATTATACAAGCAGAAAAAAAAATGATAACATCTGATGAGAACTAGTAAAAGGTAAACAGCAATAGAAATTAATCCACATATTCCTTGACTGCTGGCTAAGTCTTATCATCATCATCATCATCATCATCATCATAACCTCTAATCAGCATCATTATCTAAAGTCTGTTTTCCATGTTGGCACGAGTCGGACAGTTTGATTGGAGCTGGTTAGACCAGGAGCCAAAATAAGCTCCTTTGTCTTTTCTAGCAGGGTTTCTACACTTGGATGCCCTTCCTAATGCCAACCACTCCACAAAGTATACTGAATGCTATTTATGTGGCACCAGCACCAGTGTCAATTCCATTGTAGTGGACGGGTCTTCTTGAATGTTATGAAGTATCATTAATCATCTATATTCATCAATCAACAGTCTTTAACAGTTAAGTGTCTTTAATTAACTTTAATTCAGGGACTTCAAAACTGTGTGCAATCATACATCATATAATAAACTCATCCAATATATGATAGCAGGTATTTCCACCTTTTTGTTTTTTTTTTATAGAAATGCAAAGTCTAAGAGTTAATTGTATAAAAATATAAAAAGCAGGAGGTGAAACCCTTATTTGTTTTATATCTCAACTACCTTCTGAAGCACACACATACAATAATAACTCATGAATGCAAATAACAAAAACATTAATGCAGACACTTGTATTTAATACATTCATATCATTTATTTCCAACCATGACATTCTACTGACATTCCATTTCATTCTTTCTCTTCAGGCACCCAAAACCAGGTGGTGGGGAAGAACTGGAGATGAGGCCTGAATGCTTGCAACAAAATGAATTTTATTAATGGCACCCAAGGATCAGAAGATGCAATTTTGTGTATATTTGTGGTTGTAGAGGCATATATGATGCATTACTCTGTTACAGCCAAACTGATAACCACCCAGAGGGAAAATAATGAGAATTTTTATTATCTAGGGTCTTTTGTTCAAAAATCATCTCTTCCAGGAGGTTACACAACCAGAACGAGGTTCTTTCATATTGCATGTTCTTCCTTGAGGCAATGAATATCATAAAATATATCATGTCAAATCATTTAATCAACTACTTATTTAACATTGACCGTCTTAATCACAGCTGACCAACAGCTATATAACAATAACTACCAACTTATTTTACTTTCTCAATCACTAAACATCATCTATTTACTATATCAGAATAATCAGCTGTCTTCAATATTTGTGCCAATAATCTTGCTGCTTGCAACTTACAAATACAGTGAAATGTATAGCTTTAAAAAATGACAGAAGCAGTTAGCTCAAGACTGATTTTAATCTTACAAGGCCACTGTCTAATCTACAGCTGGACAAATCATAATGTGATTTCTAAACATTTACATAACTTGATAGCAGTAAAAATCATATTGATACAACTATACAACTATCTTAAAAAGCATATATATATATATATATATATATATATATATATATATATAGAATATGAGGAGTTTAGTTCACTTGTGATCTAAACGAATAGGTACACTGGGTAAGTGGTATAGTTGGTCAACCATTAGGTTCCAAGATCACAACTACGGCTGGATCTAGGGATCTGTGTTAGGGTTCTGTTATAGCATGTATATATTATATTAGAATGAGCAGCTTAAGTCATTTAGAATAATTTAATAAGAGTAAGGTGAATTTGAAGTCTTACACCTGTTTCTGGGATAACCCAGGTGGTTGGTTAGCATGTCCATATACTGGGTCTTTGATGATGGAATACCCAGTGCACGGACATGCTAACCAACCACTTGGATTATCCTAGAAACAGCTGTAAGACTTCAAATTCACGTTACCCTAATTGAATTATTCTAAATTACTTAAGATACTCGTTCTGGCTTGGTTTTGATTTCTCCTCAATATAACATATATATATATATGTGTGTGTACATACATGATAGAGTGTAAGAGTCCTGAGAGAAAAATTAGACATAAGCAGCATCAGATGTGGTATGCAAGAGAGATGACTGCGCTGGTATGGTCATGTGCTGCATATGGATGAGGACAGCTGTGTGAAGAAGTGTCACACCCTAACAGTGGAAGGAACCTGTGGAAGATGTAGACACAGGAAGACATGGGATGAGGTGGTGAAGCACTACCTCCAAATGTTGGGCCTTACAGAGGCAATGACAAGAGACCGAGACCTTTGGAGATACGCTGTGATTGGGAAGACCTGGCAAGTAAAGTGAGATCGCAGCTGTGGCCAATACCAATGTCACATAACCAGCCCATTTAAAAATACCCTTAAATCGCCAGGTAACATGCTGTGCTTGAGTAGACCTGTTGTGTCAAGTGAAACCGTAGTCATGACCAAAGCCAGTGCCGTCTGACTGGCACCAGTATTAGTGGCACATAATAAGCACCATTCAAGAGTGGAGTCAATGCCAGTGCCTCCCAACTGGCTCCCGTACCGATGGCACATAAAAAACACCTTCCAAATGTGGTTGATGCCAGTGCCGACTGGCTCCTGTGCTGGTGGCACATAAAAAGCACCCATTACACTCTCAGAGTGGTTGGCATCAGAAAGGGCATCCAACTGTAGAAACCTTGCCAGATCAGATTGGAGTCTAGTGCAACCTACTGGCTTGCCAGTCTTCAGTTAAACTGTCCAACCCATGCCAGTATGAAAAACTGACATTAAGCGATGATGATGATGATGAGGTATGTGTATTTGTCTTTCTCAGTGTATTGAGTTGCATCTCTTACTAAAAAAAAATTAACTTGGCCAATCAATAAATGAAGATTGTTAAATAAGAACTGAAGTGGATATGATCAACTTATAAACTCTTGCAGGTGATATACCAGTAAGGCCACAGTCCAATGACTGAAATCAATAAAAGTATAAAATAAATCTGAGAAAATACAAGATGATCATAGCCAGGACAGCAATAAACAATTGCTTATATAATGAATAAATTAATATTTCAAAGGATATTGGACAACCAGTGCTTGGCAACCATAAGCACTTAAGAAGTCACTGTTTGCAACAGCCCAGCAACATCTGAAATGCAAAAGACAAATTCAGTTATTTCATATTTATGTATACAAATTTTCTTTTAATCGTTTCTTTGTTAATCAAGAATAAGTTATGTCATAAACATTATAGAAACACACAGAGAACCATATGATTAACAACTACACTTCACAATCAAGTGGTTCTGTGTTCATTCTCACAGTATAGTACTTTGGGCCTGTATCATGTACTGTAGCATTCGACTGACCAAAGTATTATGAACAGAATTAGATAGACAGAAACATGTCACACACAAAGGGCATCCCAAAAGTTATGTCCCAAGACAAAAAATAGGTTCAATAGGGTCCGGAATTGTCAGACAATTTTTCTAAATTTGAATAAATTAAATAAAATAATGATGAAAGAATGCACATGTACTTGTACATGATGGTTGAAATGAATAATAATAATAACATAAAAGTCAAAAGTTTTGGTGCATGACTTTTGGCTGGGTATGTACTATAATGGAGAAAGCTGCTTATTAATTACGTATGTAACAATTACTAAAAGTACTAAAAGAAAGCAATATTAAAAGCTTGACTGTCTGAAAATATTTCTATAAATTCATGTTCTAAGATATTTCCTATAATTTCTATTTCTGTTTATCTTAATAATTACGATGCACACTCTTCTATCTCTTCTCTGTCTATCTCTCCCTCTCTTGTTCTTCATCCTTTCTGGGTTTTCTCTCCCACTCTTCCCTATTCTTCTCCTCTCCTCTTCACCATTCCCTCTCTCTCACTCCTCCTCCTCGACTCTTTCGTCGCTGACATGTGATGAAAGAGAATCTATCTTTCTGCCCATTACTTTCCTAAAGGTAAGGTGCTTATACTGTCTCCTCTCATAAGCTCGTCTTCCTAGCGTTCATAATAATTTTTCTATCATCTTGGCTTAACAGCTCTCTGACCCATAGAAGTATGGAAAAGTGGATGTTAAAACAATGATGATATACACACACACGTGTGTGTATGTATTATATGCACACCAGTATATGTATTTGTTTATCAGTGTATTGAGTTGCGTCCCTTCTTATTAAAAAAATTTTTTAATTAACTTGGTCAGGCAACAGATGAAGATTGATAAATAAGAACTGGAGTGGATATGATCGATCAACTTATAAGCAAGCGGTGTCCCAGCATGGCCACAGTCCAATGACTGAAATCAAAAGAATAAAAGAGTACCTACTTGAGATGAGCTGCAACTAATTCATCATATGGAGGGTCAAAATAATTTTGACAATCGGATTCTGGTTTCTCCAACTGCAAACGTCTATTTGCAACATGAGCATGTTTGAAAGAAAACAACGTCTGAAAGTAAAAAAAAAAAGGTTTACAAATATGTAAAGAAGAAAGAGTAACTAATCAGAATATGTTCATTGGGTTAGTATTTAAAATTATGATGGTACTATCGATATCATAGAAGTACAGTGGCTGTGAGGCGAAGGTACAACATTATTGACATGGTCGTAAATTATATAAGTCCTAACCCTTTACCCTTCAGCAAGGCACATAACTCTGCTTGGCCCAGTTTGCCAAACTGACAAAAATCTAGTTTCGCTCATAACATCCTAGTTGAGTGGTTAATAGTAGAAAGGGCATCCAAGTGTTGATACCTAAGTGAGAAAGGTATGTAGCAGGGGGAGTACTACATACTCATAGCAATTGCCAAAACAATGAAATAAAGCCCATTTCACATGTGCAAAAGTGGAGTTAAAATTATGATTCGGTGAAGAGAGAAAAATGTTGATTTTTTAATGACAGCAGTATCTTTATGAGTACTGTAAATTAGTTAAGGGCTATTTCGCAAATCAGCTACTCAGTAATTAAAATGTTCTTTTATGATAACCAGCATCATTATCATCAGATTACACCTGCATCGCCATGCAGGTCTTAGCTGGAAAAACTTGTCTTCCATATATTTCAATCGTTACCTCATGAAGCACCAACACATTGTGTAGGCTTCGCTGACATATTTTCCGTTCCATACAAATGTTTTGCATGATATATTTACAACTGGACATCTTTCTTATCACCAATCATTGTGAAGGTGTAATAACAGTCTGTTTATCATGATACAAACACAAGTATTCTAACAGTCGTTTAAGCCTCAATAAAACAGAATGAAATGTTAGTTTATTGTGAATAACAGTATTGAAATGTTCTAACCAGACCTTTCTCATGTTAGGTTGCTTTCGACTTCCATGGACAAAACACAATACGTTGAAAAATTACGAACCAAATAAGAATATCTCACAAATTATGGACTTATTTTACGTTTATTGTGAAGTTGTTGCATTGTTGTTAATGTTATTTACGATATCATATTTTACCTTTGCAAGAGAATTACGTCCCTAACTCCTATCATCATTTTAATGTCAACGTTTCCATGGTTTAAATTAAATTTGTTGAAGCAGACTTTCTGTGGCCAGAAGCTGTTCCTGTCACTAACTCTCACCTATTTACTAGCAAAGTAATATTTCCCCATGACCATAAGTGTGTTTCACAGAAAACTGGTTTAAACCAGGCAGTTTAGTAATATCTGGACAATATTGCAATGTACGATAGCAACACTAAATCTTAAAATAAAATATAATGATATCGTTAGAAGTTAATTTTTATACTTACAGCCGCCGCTAATCCGTCTCCGTTTCGGAATGCATGTTGGACCTGCAAACCAATTACAATAAATTATAAAATGTCTAAATAACAGTTTTAAAAATCACATGATTCTGATTTTCATATTTTCTCAGATATTTCTAATGTTGTGAAGTGAAAACTACATTTGTTAACGCATAATTAACAAATTGGATGCAAACTAAAAACACTAGCAATTATAAAATAAGTTTTATTTTGTAGTAAAATATAAACATCAGACGGGAGTTGATTCAAGCCGAATGCGTTTATAATCATAAAAACAAAACCATTTCAAATAGTCATCATACTAAATAATCTAATGATTTTGCTTATAGTTTTCTACTAAAATAGGTGACATTAAAAGATAATTTTATTAGTAAAAAAGACTAATTTCTTACTTTGGTCAGATATTGATTAAGCGAAAGATGCGCCATTTTTCATTTAAATGGTATTAAACTACAGATGATGTGACCAGCTGGTCGGAGCCGAACAGCAAAACAGTTTTGTAATATTGATTCACTTCATTTTCTTAATCAGGTCACAAATTACAGAAATATATTATAATCTTTTAGATCATTTATTGTTTGCTTCAATTATTTGTTTCAAGTTATCAAACTTTTTTCTACTAAAAGTACAATAAGATTATGAATTGGTAGCAACACATGAATAAATCGAGATAATGGACAATAAAAAAAAATCAAGTATTCTTTCCTGTCACTCCTAAACAAATTAAAATGGAAAGTCTTTTTACATTTTTAAATTGACGGAAAATTTGAAAATATCCACAGGGGCTTCATCTTCATGTCTGCTACATGGCAAGCATTTGAAGGTCCACTAGTTTGATAAGCACTAACGAGATTCGATCATAATTTAGAAAACACTCACAAAATTCTCTTCCTATACTCTAAAGCAGTGGTTCCCAACCTTTTCACTACCAAGGACCCCTTTTATTTAAATGAGTTTTCCCACAGACCCCAGGATATTGAAAGGTCTGTCAGCTTAGCATGTTCACATACCCCGGTACGACCTTTGCGGACCACAGTTTGGAAACCACTGCTCTAAAGCATCCAAAGAAAAAATTCTATTTGAAGAGTAAATTGAAGTAGAGAATTAACTCCAAATACTGTCGAATCCAAGAATCTGCATTCTATGTTCCTTGTTTTAATATTTCAAATCATATGAACTCTAACCACAATTAATTTGCAAATATTAATTCAATATTATCTTTCGAAGGTTATCTCTGATAGATAGTATGTTATAATAATTATTTTTCAGAGATGTACTCGTTTGGCGAAAGACTTGCCTGAGACCGTGTGTTAAAACTGACAATTACATTGTGGAAGAGCATTTTTGGTCATTAAAAAAATAAACAGAACTGTCACTTTCTTTTTCGCGGCTTTACGAGGACACGGGCTCGTGGACACTGACTGTTACATATTTTGTAAAGCACACTGCTAACACAGTAGAACAGTATTGACTTATAAAACCGTTTAATATATTTTATAGTGTATTGTGGTTGCATAACGAAAATACTGTGTCCCTACAAGTCATTATGTATATATTGCAGAGGTTCTCAATCATTTTTTGCCTATGGACCCTTTAATTCCCATTTTACTCGAGGAACTGAATATCCTCATAGCCATTCGATGTCTAAAATTCCTATTATATTTTTGTGATTAAATATTATTAGAAATTGTATTTTTTTAAATGTTTAAATATTTTATGTATTGTAGAAATATATCCAGTTTATTGCACATAAACGTAAGCAACAAAATGTTATATGGACCTTATGGACCCAAGGACCTTAAGGACCCTAGTTGAGAACAACTGATATAACGTTTGTATGTAACGTTCGTTGAGTACGCAAGACTTGAAGTCGTTTTGCACTCTTGTTGTTAAGATGGTAAGCGATCGGTTAAAATACTACTCGAACATTTTGATAAGGACTCACTGTTTTTGCCGGGCCCCGCAAGACCCCTGCCTTTTTTCTCGGTGACCTGGATGCGATTTGAAGTCGGAAATCCCTTGGGCAGAAGCAGATACTGCAAGAGATATACTTCGACGTTCTAACATTCAACCAGTCCATCACCTTGGACAATACTTTATCAAAAAAGATGAGTCAGGATTTGAACTCAAAGCGCTGCGAGTCGGAACAAATAGCGTGGTGCATTAAATCCAACGTTCTAAGTACTAACTGGTTTAAATCAACACAGAATAGTGAGTCTCAACAAAAATTTAATTTGTATATTAGTTCGAATGAAGACTTCATGTGATAAATGTTGTAATCGAGGCTCGAGGAAAGTTATACCCTGCGACTAGGGCTGCATGGAAGAATGGAAGAGCATGCAGACAATGTGGACGAAGCATCGTCATTAGAACTAATTGTGTCCGATAAAAACAAACCGTTTTCTACTGATGATGACGCATATCAACAGCTCAAATCTGTTTACATCGGGCAGTCGATTGATGTATTCGTATTAGTTAAGTATTGTCCTGAGCGCGATAAGTACTCGGATTTAGAGTCTTGGCGCTGTCGAATATGTCAGCTTGGGGTGCACGGTTGTCTGACCCCTGCTCCAGAGACTGAAAGAAACAATGATGAATGCCGACTTTCGAGCAAGGAGCCTTCTGTTGATCATAGCTGGCACTTTGGCGAGTGTAAAATTTGCCTCAGTTTTACCGAGGGATCTGATTCCAGAACAGTTTCTCACTTCCATCTGGTAGGTTTCCACCCTATTATAATATATTTTCTTCACAGCAATATTACAGTAGTGCCTAAATTGACAGATCTTTTTGTTTCAGTATTGTTTACATATTCTATGTACTTTATTCCTCCGTGAACACATTGTTGAGCTCTGTTGAAGTTGCTCATTTCGCTTTGATTCTATTGTTTACATTAGACAACCTTCACACTTATGTCATCAGCTGAGTAATTTCTCACAGTAATTTATTCTCCAATTTTATTCTTTTTATATTGTCATATTATCACATTCTTCCAATGTTCGCTTATTTTATTGGAGCCTAAAAAGGAACCACTTTGTCAGCTGTTCCTAACGTTGCGGGTCTGCGGGCCCCTGAAAAGTGGGGCAGTGGGATTTGGCTGCCCTGCTCACAGCCGTAAATGTAACATACCTTCGACTACAACAAACATTCCGTGCCCCTTGCGCTATGCCACTCTGTTCAAAATTTTAAAAGTTTGCTGTGTATGATATATAATTATTACTTAATTGTTTTTAATAATTCATTGGTACTACAAGCTAACAGTGGTCCCGGTGCGCGCACTTGCGCATCCTCGCTAGCTAGTCGTAAGTAGTCGATCCTACAATTTTTAAAACTAAGTAAATAAATTATTTTTATAAACAAACTAGGGTTAGGGTTAAAAAATTAGGGTTAGGTTTAGGGTTAAAAAGTCGTTGTAGGATCGACTACTTACGACTAGCTAGCGCAGATGCGCGAGTGCGCACACCGGGACCACTGTTCGCTTGTAGTACCAATTCATTTACCTTTCAATGTAGATATGAAACTGAAAACGTGTTTGTTGTAAACTTAGGGTCCGTAGGAAAAATTCATTTAAACGAAATTAGGTCTTTTGCTGTGAATAAATTGGGTATCTAAACCACTTTTCTATGTAGCCGTTCGACTTTTTTAAAAATAGCAATCATATCTCCCTCAAATTATACCTTACGGACTTTTTAATAAAATGTAAGGATTCGCTGCATAGTGCAGATCTAGATACTTTACAGTCAAGGAAGACAATAAGACGAGATGGTCGTGTTTAGACTGCTACTGATTATGGATCTGCTTCATCAGACTTTATCTGGGGTTAACAACATGATTAGTGTGTTCGCATATGTCAAACTTCAACATTTGACAGTGCTCACTTTGTTGTTATTGCGAAGCAAACCAACAGTTACCTGTAATCGGCATACCTACACAAATGTGCCCCATTCTGTTTCAACAAATCCGTTTCAGATGTGAAAAAGATTTTTTTGTGAGTGGGGAGATGGTTTTTGGAATATTCACATGAGTCAGCTTTGTTTCCTCATAACTTTCAGAAAAATGGGTATTTCTTAATGAAATTTTCAGCAAATACCTTTCAGAGTGTATAGATTCTAATTATATCGGAATTTAATAATAATAATAATAATAAATCACATATCTACAAAATGAAACTTGAAATTTCAAAACAGAATTGTGATGTATCAGTATATTATGTGTGCGTGTTCACCGTTTTATTTTTTCATATGAAATTCCGATAATCGTAATCTATGCACTCTCAAAGGTATTTGTAGGAAATTTCATTAAAAAAAATGTACCCATTTTTTTCTAAAAGTTATAGGGAAACAAAGATAACTCGTGTGAATTTTCTGATACTCCAATCCACACCCACGGAAAATTTGTTTTCACAACAAATTCCGATATAATCGGAATCTACACTACCTGAAACATATTTGTAGAAAATTGCCTTAAAAAATATCCGTTTCTCTGGAAGTATTGAGGAAACAAATTCGGTGCGGGAGATGGGGGGGGGTCACTTGTGTCGGTGTGCCCCTTAACCTACATTTTAAAGCCGAACCGTAATTTACATTCTAACATTTGTGTAGGTCAATCGGCTAGTTAATGTCCACTCTAAATATGAAGCCGAGTTCTGTAAGAAATAACTTCAGTGTTTTCATTTTGTATGTATGGTGTTACCAATAGACGTTCTAATTTCTTTTCCCCATTTACATTGGACACCCCAAGGAGATTCTTTCTTATTTTGGCACAAGGTCCGTAATGTTAAGAGAACGGGATCTTTTCCGTTTGAACGGCAGTTTTTTTCTAGCGGTGTCATATGAAAATGTCACCCATAATTATGACCCTAGTATCGATCTATTGCATTTCAATCTGTTTTAGGGGTGGGGGGAAGGGTATCTTTTTTTTCTTCACAAATGTAAATAAACCCAATCTGTTTCTTAAACGAGGGACATATTCATACGGCACAGAATGTTTGTTTTTTTACCTCAATAGACGTCAGTAATTGGTTGAAATTGCAGAAATTGAAGAAAAATAACAACAAATATCTTACAAACAATAGAATTTTCTCAATAAAGCCAAGAGAAAAAGATGTTTTATAAACACATTCTACCAGTATACGAAGTTTACAATTTTTTAGTTACCTAGAAATTATGTTAAAAACTGCCGTTCAAACCGAAAAGATCCAGAGAACGGGTTAGTTAATTACATTGACCCTAGTGCCCAACTGGTTCCTATTTTATTAGCCCTAGAAGAATGAAAGGCAATTGGCCTTGGTGGAATTTGAACCTGGAACATAAAGACAGGTGAAATATTTTTAAGTTTTTCGTCCGCCATGTAATGATTCTACAAGCTCACTGCCTTCAATGCAAGAAAGATAATGCATATTTATAACTAATCATTGTCTCTCATCTAATTAGCTACACAATATATACGTAACTACGCTATTATCTCTGGTGAAGACATGAATATCAGAGTTTCTCATTTACTTTCCATTAAGAGACCATTAGTGTTGGGTACAATAAGAAATATTATCCTGGTAGGTTGATGGTTTGATTCCCAGTTGATACTATTTCATTTCACTTACAGATCTATAATTCTAAGATACAGTGTCTTTCATATTCATTCTTAATACTTTTTGGCAGATTCGGACATAAATCTGCTAATCACAGTTGTAATTCATCATTAGAGAACAACTTCTCCTTTCAGATGAACATGCGTTCATAACACACCCAATTCATTAGTGTAAGGGTACTGTGTGACACCTGGTGTTTCAACATCATTGTGCCCCCTCAGCCAAAGCTGCCTTGGACTAATGAATCTAACAAGTGTTTGTGGTTCTTGTTTATAACTTTTGCAAACAAATTATATGCTGTGTTTTAATATCTGCCAACTGATAAATCATCATGTGTATAGTAAACAGTGTGAACCAAAGCAATTACTTATATATTCATTCTTGATATATTCTGGAAGATGTGAACATGAATATGGTAATTGCTGTGTTTTGTCATTGGAGAACAACTTCTTTCAGAGGAATGTGTGTGTCTGTAACACACTTAAGTCATTTGTGTAAGAGGACTTTCAGACACCCAGTGTTTTAGGTTAACTGTTACCAAACCAAAAGACATCCTTTGACATTTTGTAGTTTTTACCATAATGTTGAGGCCAGAGGTTTTGTTTTAGTATCTTCAAATGGTATCAAGATATCATGTTCTTCAAGATGTATCTTTTGTGATATGTAGTGTTCTTTGTCCAGATTGAATACTCCAAGATAAATGACAAAATTACAGCTATTTTTTTAGTTGAAAATAGAGGAAAGTAATGGATGGAAATACAGATTGTAATCTTACACAAGTCACACTTGGAGAATTATAAGAGCATCGGACAATATAACTTGTGGCAATATTTTGGACTTTAGCATTCTAAATTCAAATAATGTCATGGCCCATTTGGGCAGGATACTTAATTTGTCAATCAATTAAACACACCACTTGGTCACTTGGGTAACTTTAGTGAAGTCTATACTATTACAATCATTTGGGCCAACTTTCCAGTTTGAGAATACCTTTCTCCCTTTGTCCCTCTAGCTTTGGAGATCCTACAAAGGATCACAGACACTGTCCTTCTCTCTGCACTAAGCATTAAATAAATTCCTCATTCTTTAGATTGCACTGGCTCACTGTGTATCAGAGTTTTTGTCTTAAGTTTAGTTTTTGAAATATTGTGTTTCTCATGGAAATTCAAAATCTATGAATATTGTAGAGCTTTTGACTCCATTCACTTATACACAAAGCATTTCTTTAAAAAGAATGTATCGAAACAACCTCTCATGTTGTCAAACTTGATTAGTATACAGCTTACTTAAAATTTGAAATTTTACAAAAAGAATAAATCTATCTTCTCATCAATTACTTTTAACTAATAGCCTACACCCACATCAACCTCAACAGTTAATATGCACAACACTATATGTAAATGACATTACAGTTACACCATTCTTCAGATACAGCTGTACAATTTCATCAATATACAACCTACCACCTAAAAATGCAGTTTCAAATAAATTGACTAAAAGTAGTACCTACAAGATCCACCATCTTCCTTTTTACCAATAGCATCAAAGAACATCAAATACAAGCAACCGTTACACACCATAACTTGTGCCTCTACAAAGTTGCTTCACCTGTTTGAAATAGCAACCAAAGCTTCCTAAATTTACACCCTATTGCCTCATTATATGAATGGGATATGTCTTACATGCACTGTGTCTGAAAAGAGACAAGATGGTCATTGCTTTGTAACAGTCTTTGGAGGAGGAGGGAGTCCTGTGGATGAATCAGGACTAAGGCAGAAATCTTTTGGAGTTGGTGTCTTAGAGAGCCAGACAGCTACTGAGAGCAACACTTGCTTGTAGGTGCTTATAGGTCCGCTCAATCTGGACTAAAATGGGCTAAACAACATTTTAAATATATCACACCTAAAAAAAATAATAAAATTACACACACCAACTTTGTAGCATACACACCACATTAGGGGACAGTAAAGAAATCAAAACAATACAGGCACATACTTAGAACATTTCAGTTACATTTGACCAACTCAAAGAAAGCATAATTCTTATGAACTGACTATACATTAAATACATCATGGATTATGCCAGTCTATTTTGGGCCCCTAATTTTGCCATAAATTACGAAGATCATAAACAGTCAAATCATGACAGGCTGCATATAGACAACCTCACAAACACAAAATAAATAAATAAATACTCAAAATAAAAGATTGGAAAGTACATATACAAATAAATAGCAGCAGTTGGGTTTTTTTTTTTCGTGTGTGTGTGTGTGTGTGGATCTTGCACTTCAGAATAAAGTTTTGAACTGGCACTTTCAAAAAACTAATAATACTTGTGTTTAATAAGTTGCTATTTATGTCCTTATTAGAATCTAATATTTATTTTTTATGGTACTTATAAAACTTCATTGATCAAACTAATATTTTTTCATAGTTTCAAACTAAAATAAATGCTGTATAGATACTAAGCCTTTTTATTTTGTTTTATTTATTTTTTCAGAAAGAAAAACCTTACTTTTCTAAAGGTAACATCTATGTAATTCCTCTGAGCCTAAGTCTCACCTCTGTACCAGGTGGGTGCAAGCAAGTGTTGCTCTCAGTAGCAGTCTGGCTCTCTAAGACACCAACTCCAACAGAATGGATGGCACTTGAAAAAGATTTCTGCCTTAGTCCTGATTCATCCACAGGACTCCCTCCTCCTCCAAAGACTGTTACAAGGCAATCTTGTAAGTAACATCCTAACTATATCTTTTATTGAAGAACTTAAATGTATCATTTTGATACTGTCAATATTGTCTATCTGCTTACGTCAGAGATTACGTCCATCTATACATTGTTGCTTCTGTACATGATTGCTTTACCCTGTGATATCATCTCATACTAATAACAGTCATCGTTTGTTACTTGGTTGTGCTACCTTATATGGAATTGCTCCCTTTCCCTGTTTACTACCATTAATACACACTCTTCCCTGTCTTGCTGTCTACTACTAGTCCTACATCTACCTTGACATGGATTATCATCTAACAGTCTCATTTGAAATTGCTAATGGACTATAACTATTATTTGTTTGGTCATAAAACTACGTAATTCATATCTATTTTACGCTGATCTGTCTCTCACTTTTGACAAACTGGAGCACGTAAAAGCACCCTCTACACTCTTGGAGTGATTGGCATTAGGAAGGGCATCCAGCTGTAGAAACTCTGCCAGATCAAGATTGGAGCCTAGTGCAGCCATCTGGTTCGCCAGTCCTCAGTCAAATCGTCCAACCCATGGAAAGCGGACGTTGAACGATGATGATGATGATCCTTGAATGGGGATATTCCCTTGTTTTTACATCTTTCTGACTTCTCTCCCTCTGATGACGAAATACTCAGCCTATAAAATCCTTACTCAATATGATTATTCACATGCTTGACTATCCTAGAAACAACTGCAAGAGACTCCATATGTTTATATTCTCTATCTGATTTAAATGTCTTTTTTCAAGTGATGCCAAACGTTTTTTTTGTCTTTTTTTTTTTACTTTAAACTATTACTACATCTTTACAACTACAACTAATAATTTCACCTCCTCTACCTTTTCATTCTTCTATTACTATTTGTCCACTTCCTCCACCTCTTATTTTTATTACTACAAGTACTAACTCCTCCAAAAGTTTTTCAGAATTCGCTTTAGTACAACTTTGTTTTGCCACCAGTTTAAAAGGGTCTTATTGTCAACATTAAAGTATTACCTGTTGAATAACAAATAAGTTTGGGAATATATTATCAGGTAATGTTACATAGGTATGACAGTTATGGTGTATGTTGGTTGCAGTATAAGTGAATCCTATTGAAGACAAAATAATATATATTGTTCCAGAGAATATTATCAGAGTTGTACAGTATTATTGTAATTGAGAGTTGGTCAGTATTATTGTTATTGGTAACATATTTATTGCCTATATAAGGAATTTGTTTTATTTTTGTTTAAATTTTTAAAAAATTTCATTACTTTGCTTAATCCCCATAAAATTTGGGAAAAATAAAGTTATATTGACCTATGTAAAAACACATCGATATGACCCATGGTAAGGCAGAAATATATTACCAATCATAGGACAGGTAATTTGAATACAAATGAAGTAATAATATGCAGAACAGTAATAAGTTAAAAACAGAAAACTCATAAATATTAGAAATTATCACAATTTTTTAAAAGAACTATGTGAGCTGAGGCAAATAACTCAAGTGAAGTAATGCTTTAGTTGGAAAAAGAAATTGAAACCTAACAGTAATTGTGACACAAACAAAAGGAAATTATGCTATACTGATGAAGCCTAATAAAACATATATAGATGTCTTCTTGTTTAAAAATGAAGATAAGACTTTTTCTTTGAGTATGTTGATTATTATTGTGAAATTATCTTGTATAATTAACAATTTCTGCTCGGGTTTTGTGTTCTTTCTCCAGCTACAAGGAAAATTTCAATTAATTGAAAAATTTTTCAATTTCATTTACAAATGATCATCCTCTGCTTGACATCAACTAAATCAGGTTTTACAAAGGATATTATTGCTGTAATACTTACCCCTATTATACTCAGATCATTTAATCTTAATGTCCCCTTCCATTATTAAAAAAAAATGGTATTGTACCTGTTCTAAAATAATCAGCATTAATAATAGAAAAAGGCTGTAGATATGGCTGAGACTGTTGAATATCTAAATGCAGCTTTCAGTTTTATCTTCTTTCAGTTCTGAGTCTTAATTTTACCAGAGTAAGCTTTGCCTTTCATTCCATCAACATTGATAAAATGAGTAGAATTTTTATTTTCACACTCAGAATTGCATGGAATAAACTTCCCACATCAGTTGTTAGCTATTGAGACACTACATCCTTCAAAACTTCTATGCTTCCTGAAATTCACTAACCGTAAACCTGATGGCCCCATCCTATACTTTTTTAAAAAAAAGAAAACTTATTTACTATTCAATTCCAGTGAATATTCTATGTACTATTCATGCAGTTTTGGTTACTTTTTCTAATGTGTTGTAATGCACATACAATTGTTATGTAATATATGACAATGAAAATATGTCATTAAACAAATTAATGTTTGATTCTACTAATGAATTAATTCAGTCTTTTTGCTGTAATTCATTCTCTTCATCTTAATTTGAAATCATTTTCTCTATTTTTCTTCTGTTTTGTCTTTACAGTAAGTTGTCTTCTGAACCTAATACAACCTCCTAAACTGAAGTGTCATCTTGCTCAGGCTGCAGGCAAGCAATTCATTCTGTTGGAAGGTCAGTTTCTTATTACCAAAAACAAAGTCACTAGTATTCCATCTGTTTTTACTTTGTGTCTATTTACAGCATCAATTATTAGCTGTGCATTTAACTGATATTCTTCTCTGATAATGCTCTACCTCTCTCATTAATGATTTGGAAAAGAAATGAACATCACCATTTCCATTTCTATCAACTCAGATTTATTTTGTCTGTACAACATTGTTATCAAACTGAGATTATCAGTTTTCAAAACTCCTTAAGAAGGTAAAACATGTTTAAACTAATTACTGTATAAATTAGCATTTCATTATTTTCTATATGGAAGACAAGACTAGAAAAGAGCCATATATACTAATGTCAATACAATGAATGGGTGCAAAAACTATGATACAGAATATCTGTCAGCTGACAAGTTACCAGAAATTTAGAAATATCAGATCTTACTCAGTAACATTGAATGTTACAGAACTGAAACATACAAAGCATTTCTGTAATATAAACCTATCCAAATTAGCATGAAAACAATATAAATGTTATATTAATTGATAGTGATTTTAACTTTAAGTGATATTAGACATTTAAGTACTTGTCTGATACTGACACATATAAGAGGTTTACCAATAACAGCAATCAAATCACTCATTTATTGTTCATAATTTGATATTTCATCTCATATTAAGTATTGTAATTTGTTTCTCCTACTTTAGCCTTTAGTAGAAACAACAGCAAAATCTCCCTCCTATCACATGTCCTTTCCTCACAAGAAAGGACACATTGGAAAATCTATTCCTAGAGGTATTCTGTCTACATGCAGGATTAGAGTGACCAATATGATTTGTGCTGACATGAAGTATCTGAGAAGATAGAGTTATACAGGTTAAAAAAGCAGAAATCATTTTTGATACCTAATTTGAGGAGATAGAATTTAGTGTTGGATCAAGTGTGAATGGCACTGATCCTGAATTTGTAATATGAATGGGAAAGCAATTAAATGGCTCTGTGATCTTTTGCAATATAATTTTTAGAATGTTTTTGTTGAAAGAATCATTAGTGTTACCAAAAAAGTTTGCATCAGAGACAACCATGATGTTGTAGGAGAGAAGTGCATTTACCTGGATGATGGCTCACTTGCATTTGATGATTCTGCAAAAAAGGAGGCTTGGAAGTACCACTGTGGTTCTTATTGTTGAATCCCTAGCAGAACTAGAAAAGAAAATTCAGATGTGGAAGCAAGGTCCAGAATCAAAAGGCTTTAGAGTTAATTTAGCAAAGACCAAAGTGAGTAGGAAAACAGACAGATCGCTCATCTCTTCAGGGGGTTGGCCCTACATAACATGTGGAAAAGGTGTTGATAGAAACTTCATATGGTGTACCCAGTGCAAGCTATGGACACATAAGAGGTGCAGTGATATCACAGGAAGGTTAACAGAGAAAGTAATCTTTGTGTGTTGCAGATGTGCAGGTACAATAAACACTAAGAATGTACAGAAAATTGACTTTGTCAAGTGTCTGGTGGGGGGGGGGGGGATCCTTAGAAGTATTAGATAGTTTCCATTACTTAGATGACCACATTAGCAGTGGAGGAGGTAGTTCTGAAAGTGTAGTTACTAGAATAAGAATGGGCTGGGCAAAGTTCAGAGAGCTACTATCTTTACTAGTAACAAAAGGTCTCTCCCCCAGAGTGAAAGGCAGATTGTATGATACCTGTGCACAAGCAGCTATGCTACATGGCAGTGAAACATGGGCTTTGACTACAGAGGACATATGAAGGCTTAAAAAAAATGAAACCAGCATGTTCTGTTGGATGGGTAATATTAGTATGCATATATAACATAGTGTAAGTAATTTGAGAGAAAAATTGTGTATGTTATGCATGAGTTGTAGTGTGCGAGGAAGAAGACTGCACTGATATGGTAATGTGATGTGTATGGATGAGGACAGCTGCATCAAGAAGTGCCAATCTGTAATTGTGGAGGGAACATGTGGAAGGGGTTGACCCAAGAAGGCATGGTTCAGAGTAGTGAAAAAGGATCTTCAGACACTGGGCCTCACAGAAGGAGATAGCAAGTGACTGAAACTTCTAGTGGTTTACTGTGCCTGAGAAGACATGTGTCAAGCTAAGTAAAATTGCAACTAGCCACACTTTCTTTTATCTTTTACGTGTTTCAGTCATTAGACTGTGGCCATGCTGGAGTATTGCCTTGAGGAATTTTAGTCAAACTAATTGACCCCAGTCCTTATTTTCTTTTTAAGCCTGGTACTTATTCTCTTTTGCTGCACCACTAAGTTACAGGGGCATAAACACACCAACACTGGTTGTCAAGTGATAGCTGGGGACAAACAAAGACACACATGCACACATACATATATACATACATATGTATGACAGACTTCCTTCAGTTTCTATCTACATGCATACATATATATATATATATATATATATACGATGGGCTTCTTTCAGTTTCCATCTACCAAATCCATTCATAAGGCTTTGGTCAGCCCAAGGCTACAATAGAAGACGCCCTAGGTGCCACACAGTAGGACTGAACCTGGAACCATGCGGTTGGGAAGCAATCTTCTTACCACACAGCCACACCTATGTTCTAACTTCAAATTCTGCTGAGGTTCATTTTGCTTTTCATCCTTTTGGGGTCAATAAAATAGGTATCACTTGTGTACTGGGTTAATGTAACTGACTAAACCCCTCCCCACAAAATTTCAGGCCTCGTGCCTATACTAGAAAGGATTATCATTATCATCATCATCATCATCATCATTATTATTATTATTATTATTATTATTAATTAGCATCATTTCTGTTATCAGTGCACAACTCTACATATGAAGATGTTACCATATCTAATTGTTGGGTGTTACCAAGTTCCTGTCACTGGGCTACACGAAGTCCAACAGAACCCTTATGTGATCACAACAGCAAAGAATGGTAAATATCCCTTATTTTGTTTATACACTTTCTCTCTTGCCCCCATTACAGTTTCTGAATGACAACTGTTTTAATTTTGTCATGAAAGATCTCCAGATTGTCCAATATGAGTTCAATGATACTTAAAACTTATTTCGTATTTGGTATGTAATTGATGCAAGTTATTATACGCAATAAAAATGTCATAAAGTAAATTGTAACTACAACTATATTTAAATTAATAACACTGTATAACATGATTTTTGTCCTTGGGTAGCAACCGTTATTTCCTATATATATATATATATATATATATGTATGTATATATATATATGTATGTATATATATATTGTATGTATATATAATATGTATGTATATATATATATGTATGATATATATATATATGTATGATATATATATATGTATGTATATATATATATATATATATTATATATGTATGTATATATATGTATGTTATATATATATATATATTATATATATATATATATATATATATATGTATATATATATATGTATATATATATATATATATATATTA
>NC_043015.1:15280566-15304766 GCF_006345805.1 Octopus sinensis | reverse complement strand
AAGACACTGCCCAAGGTGTCACATAGTTGGACTGAAACTGGAACCATGTTATTGTGAAGCAAACTTCTTACCACACAGCCACTCCTATGCCTTCAATTAATTGTCAATTAATTCAATACTTTATTATTCAGTTAAGTGTTTCAGTAGCTTAACAGTTACACATTTGAAAGAGTAAACAGTAGCAGTCATTGTTTTTGTTTTTTGTTTTTTCAAGCAGCTTTGATCAGCCATTTAATTTCAGAACAGACTATAGTTCAAGTTCTTCCAACAGCAGGTCTTTTGGCCAGTCATTTTGGTATGTTTATCTCTTACGTGCACATAATGCATCCTCACAGTTGCACCACAATTGCATTTTAAGTAAACATACTACCTTATAAAAATATTAGTCAAATATTGATATGTGTACATGTGTGTCTGCACACTCTCATATATAGCTCTTCACATTGTAACAACAGCAATTTTTATAGCAAAGTATGACCAACATATATGGAGGATGAAGATGATCTTTCTTTATAAAAACAACCTACCTGGTTATTGTGTTTCTAATAAAGACATTAACTCTGTAGATGATAAAGAAGACAGCAAGCCTCAGAAATTCTACCAAACCAAATATGCAACATAGAAAAATTGTAAATATTGTCAACTTCATGAATGTGGCTTTCATGTGTTATATTGGTTCTATATGTAGTAGCAATGGAGTAAACATCAACCATCATCATGTATCCTCTTCAGTCACCTTGTTTTGTATTGTTCCCCATCCCCCCACGAAAAGCTAATACTAATGAATGATCAAAGATAAGAGGCAGGAAAGTAGTAGTGATATTAAACTATTAGCAACTTATATAATGTTCTGTACATAGTCATGTAGAAAAGTGCATCAGCCTTCACATCATATTGTTGAAGGCAACAATGAAAATTGCTATACTGTAGATTAATATAACCCATGCCAGTATAATGAAACACATGTTAAAATTATGATTGCAATATTTAAAAGCACCAAAATAAATAATGATAATAATGAAATTATTGCATACAGTGCTCAGGTGCACCACAACTTGTCAAAAATGAATATAAAGTATATGCAGTAATGTACAAATGTCTAGGAAGTTAACAATGGGAGAAAATCAGGTGTAGTATTGGCGAATCTCAGGAAGCATGGAAGTTTTGAAGGATGCAGTGCTCCGACAACTAACAACTGATGCCGGCAGTTTGTTCCATGCTTCAGCAAC
Organism: Octopus sinensis; assembly: GCF_006345805.1. NCBI lineage: Eukaryota > Metazoa > Mollusca > Cephalopoda > Octopoda > Octopodidae > Octopus > Octopus sinensis. Next base: position 15,303,537 of record NC_043015.1, on the reverse strand, counting down.
TCTTAGCGTGAAAAAATGTTTCCGAAAGTTATGGGTGCTGTTTTCTGACTTTGTAAACATGTCCACGGGTGTTAGACAGGTGGAATTTGAAAAGGTGCTCAGAGTTATTGTTTGTAAGATGGTTAATAATTTTATGGGTGTCTGCCAAGTCAGCTGCCAGACTTCGGAATTTCCTGCTGTGTATGGAAGTACTACTGATCATGTCATCAGGATGAAGAGAATATGAAGTCTTGGAAGTTTTATCTATAACACAGACTGAAAGCCAAATTTTATTCTCCCCATGAATAGAAGCATTAGAATAATTATGAGCATGAAATTTATCTATAGTAAGGAATCTGCGTACCAATCACCTCCACTGTAATCTAACATAGGCTTGCAGTTAATAAAATTAGATTTAATCTAGTAAAAGTTGAAGAAATATAACCATTAACATTATGAATAGAATTATCAAAGAAAGAGATGGCAGAAGTTAAAGACGTTGCAGAAAACGTTTGAGGTTGACTTCCAGATGCCACTATCCAATACTAATATACATTAACTCCTCAGCATTCAAACTGGCTGTATCCTGCCTAAATATTCTACCTGTTTTACTTTCAAACCAGCCAGATGCAACCTCTAATACTTACCTTATAATGTCCCTCTAGAAATAAGCAATCACATCATGGAAATCTTCAAGCTTCAAGATGATAAATACATGATTAATTCAAAACAATGTTAATAAATAAACATTACATTTGACTGCATAATCTGAAGGCTAAAGGGTTAAGAGACTAGGATAAGAGGTGGAATAATGAACTAAGTAAGAATTACAAAAAATACTTGATGTCTTTGGAGTGAGTGAATGAAAGGAATTAGTAGGAAACTACATTTTATATTCTGGTGATGGCAGTCAGTATTATGTATAACCTAGTTAGAAGCAGTGTAGGATATTTGTTAGTTACGTGGAATATGTCTAGTTTAATACAGTTGCCTTCAATTACAATGAAAAGAAAAAAAAACATGTTTCTGGGATGTTGAATAAACAGAATGTGTGATTTGGTATAACAAGGTGATGTAGCTGACATATCTTAATCAATGTTTCTAGATTGGAGATCTGGTGGTATTAAAATACAATCTGGGAATGAACTGAAATTTTCTCTTCAGTAGTATGCCTTTCCTTCCTTTAGCGACTCTTACCACTCTCTTCTGCACGAAAATACACTGCAATGTAAATGAACTTTCCATCCTTGTTAGGTTCTCATTTCTACACAGACATTCTGTTATAGTACGCCTGAAGACTCCTCTAACCTCTTCTATATGTTACATTATCACTAACACTTACATGTGTATTTATTATAATTTGCAATGCAATCCTGCATCTTTTACTAGCATTTTCTGTAATCCTTATCATTTAATCCTGAAATAGATGGTATGTACATTACCATTGCACACTCTCTAACACAGGTTAATGAGAATGTAATTGTTTAACTTGAAGTTTTATATGCTGATGGCTATAAAATTTGATAGTTGCAAAGCGTTGTTGTCTTAAGGAGAAAAGATTGAGAAAAATGTTTAATATGGTCTTCATGGAAGAAGGAAACTCATTGAATATGTTGAAAGTGGTTGAAGCAGATACATATTGGTTCCACAACTTGTAAGTTCAAGAAATAGCACTACTATTGCTAAATAGCATGTTTGCTCTGTAAATAGATTGTAAGGAGTAACATTCATTCACATGTTGAAAATAACAAGTTAGTTCTTAGTAGGGTTGTTGAAATTGCCTTTCCTGGGGTTGGGATATTTTGTTATTGGAAGCAGAGAGGAAAAAGTGAAAAATGTTGTGGGAATAGAAAATAACTCAAAAGCACACTGATGTTGAAAGAAAGTACACCATTAGGATTAGAATTCATGCTGGACTGGAAAAAAAAATCATGTTTACTGATTTGGTAATAGTGTAAATATGGTGGGATTCAAAAGAGGAGTTAAAACAGCAGCAACAGTAGTAGTAGTAGTAGTAGTAGTAGTAGTAGTAGTAGTAGTAGTAGTAACAGCAGCAAAATGATGAGATTGCAGTATCATCATTGTTGAGGGTGATTGGTGGGATAATTTTGTAATTAAGAGAGAACTTAGTAAGGGATCAAAGATTATTGCACATGTAATAATTAATAGATTCTTCTGGGACTGTAATGGTTAGGGAGACCATCTTGATATAGTAAGCTGTTTATTTCACTTAGGTATCTATATAAGGTATAGTTTGGATTAGAGCATATGAGTTAGAGATTTGTGTATCAGAAAAGAAATATTAGATATAGCTTATATGTTTGTAGAAGGGATAGCTAGTCACAGTCGGATAGAGTACATAGATAGATATGTAACTCTTGAACTGAATTGAAAGATTGTTTCTGTCTTGTTGAATTTTTGATAATTGAATCAGTAAAACAAGTTCTTAATATGGTTACATTTTCTATTTGGAACTCTTCTACTCATATGCCTAACACATGGTTAAGAATTTTTATCTCAAGTTGTCTACCAACTCAGTTGCACTATTTAATTGAAAATATTTCACTTCACTTATATTATTAATACTTTTCATTAAAACTGGTGTCATGTGCCTTTATAAAACAAAACAACAACAAAAAAACTAACATCTTTTCTTCTATAGTGAAAGTGACCAACATAGTCAAAAAGTCTCTTTACTTAAAACCGACAACTCTACATTTCCGCTGTATTTAAGTCCAGGAGAAGTACTCTCCCTTGTATTTACTGTACAACAAAAAGAACTGGAAGGTCCAAATATGGTAAGTTTATACCAGTTTTGATTATTTCGTCAAACTGTCAGTCTAACTTGTCGCAGGTTTGCAAAAATCTAAGGCCACAGCCCCTTCCTCCAGATAAAACAAAAGGAAAAAAATGTGCAAACAAAAAGAAATTGTATGTTAGTTGCTTTACTCTGTTATCGATTAGCATGACTTCTGCATGCTTAACAAACCCACTCAAGTTATCAAATCCAGTTTTGTCTTGTATCTGGAATGCTATGTTTCTTACCTCTTTATCTCTGACTCCTATTTCATCTCTCCCACCTCTCTCTTTCTCAACGAAAGCTTTACAAATATTTAACTTTTCACTTTCAAAATATTTACTTTGATAGAGCTCTGTTTTTACTTAAAGTTTAGGATTGCAACTGCAATATATTCATTGTTTATTGATTGATAACTATCTTTCTTTGGTTACATATTTTCCATTGTGTCTTCTGTATAATATTCTACCTGCTCCCCTCTATCAACTTTATTTATCAGTGCTAACATTATCCACTATCACCATTTCTGAATATACTCCATGCCTTTCCATCTTATTTCTTTCCAAACTCTTGACATACAAAAAAAAAAGACTATGTTTTCAATACTGATGCATATAGAAATTGCTCTGACAATTTATAAATTACTGTTACTAACATTATTATAATACTAAAAGTAGTTGAGTGTTAAATGCCTTATAGTATTTAGTGTCCTTCCTCTGGATTCTAAGTTCAAATCATGTCTCTTCAGTCAATAAGTGATTGCCAAGGATTTACTAATTTCTCCCTGCTCCATTGTAAGAAATTATTATTGCAATAATGTTTGTGTTTTGTTGCAGATGTTTTCTCTGGCAGCACACATCAGTTGGTGTAGCCAGCAAGCTAAACTAATGGATGAGCCAAAAACAGTTACCACTTACAGGTATTTTTCTCTAATATTTATTCTTTTTTTTTTTTAATTTCTTTTTTTAAATATCTCTCAGCTCATATCCAAACCAGAAACATTAAAAATAAGCATTAAAATAATGCAACATTTATTAAGATTTGTCCTTTTTGTGTTGTCTTCTTTTTTGTACTCATTGTTTTCTTAATATAATATTGATAGACATATTGTTTTCTTCTTGCAGCCTTCCAAACATCAAACTTCATCATCCACCATTTGTTGTTTCTGTTTCTTGTAAAGATGAAATTACTGTTGGTCGCAGGTAACAGAGTTTTTGCTCCTCGTGTTTTTCTGTTTGTCTAAGCATGTAATAAGTGCAGGCATGGCTTTGTGGTAAGAAGTTTGCTTCACAATCACATGGTTCCAGGTTCAGTCCAACTATGTGACACCTTGGGCAAGTGTTTTCTACTATAGCCTCAGGCTGACCAAAGTGGATTGTGAGTGGATTTTGTAGGCGGAAGCTGAAAGAAGCCCATCATGTGTGTGTATCTTCCATCCTCCGTGTGTGTGTGTTTGTCCCCCACCACCAACTGGTGTTGGTGTGCTTACATCCCTGTGACTTAGCAGCTTGGCAAGAGAGCCAATAGAATAAGTACCAGGCTTAACAAAAGATAAACACTGAAGTCAATTAATTTAACTAAAAATTCTTCAAGGTGGTGATTTCAAATTTTGATACAAGGACAACAATTTTGGAGCAGGGAACAGATCAACTACATCAACCCCAGTGTTCAACTGGGACTTATATTATCAACACCAGAAGGATGAGAATTTGAACACAGAACATAAGATAGTTGAAATGCTGCTAAGCATTTTGCCTGGTGTGCTAACAATTCTGCCTAAATTTTATAAATATTAGCAATTGCCTTTGCATTAGTGAGCCTGTATGAGGCATTTCATGGGAAAGAAACCAGCACTTTTGCAGCTTAAATACCTAAATCGAGAAACATTATATGATTTCAACATCTCCCTCATTTCTTGGAGTCCTGTTTTTCTTGGCCTACATTGAACTTGAAACTAGATACCTTGGTGTTATAAGCACAGTCACTTATCACATCTACATCTCTAAATCACTTGATTTTCCATTGATGCATATACCTACAGATTGCAGTTGAAACCACCATTTCTCTATTATTTTTAATCTGAATTGTGAAAGTGCATGGCTTAGTGGTTAGGGGTATTCAGTTCATGATCATAAGGTCATGAGTTTAATTCCTCATGGTGTGTTGTGTCCTTGAGCAAGACACTTTATTTCACATTACTCCTGTCCACTCAGCTATCAAAAAGGAGTAGTACCTGTATTTCAAAGGGCCATCCTCGTCACATTCTGTGTCACACTGAATCTCCCTGAGAGCTATGTTAAGGGAATGCATGTCTGTTGAGTGCTCAACCATTTGCATGTTAAGTTCACAAGAGGCTGTTCTATTGATCAGCTCAACTGGAACCCTCATCGTAACTAACAGAGTGCCAATTAATCTAAATCCTGATACATTAAGTTTCTTTGATCCTTAAACAATAATTACTTCCTCACAACTAAACACATTTTAACTGATTGTTTTTCTAAATTTAAATTTAGATTGTAAAATTCAGAAATCTGAAAGTTGAACTTTTTTGCTCCACAGTTTCAATGTTCTCTACACCATTTCAAACAAATTACAAGATTTTCTGGCTCTTCGCCTCTACTGGAACCCCACACCTTCATCCAGCATTGTAGAAACAAAGGAAGGTTTGTAGCCATATATTTTTACCTCTATTTCTAAACAGGACTTTACATTTGCTTATGTTAACCTGGGTTGCTTATGTTTCTTCATTTCTTTTCCTTTTTCACGAATGTGTGTGTGTGTGTGTATATATATATATAATCAACAAATTTCACCTAGTAGTATTTCGGCATGGAAAAGGACCATATTCGGTAAAAATTTATATAATTATAATAAGGGTTTTTTGCAACAAGTTGCTTAAACCACATACCGAAAATTTTAGAAATAGCAGCCTAAAGACTACTATTTCCTTTTACTACAAAAATAAGTTTCCACAGACAACAAGATTTGTAACTCACATATGGCAAAAAAACTTTTTTAAATAATGAAATCACAGTCTTCGGTCAATTTTGGACGTACGTTTCTGGATTAGAATTGTAAGGTTCATTTCCTTTATCAACATAATATTCCTCATAAATCTAGATATGCTAGGAAAACTTACCTCTTATATTTTCGATCAAGCGACATCGAAAAATATAAAAGCCAACCAGCATATCCACATTTATATAGACAAGTGAATTCGTACCTCCCTCCAGAGTTCTACCACGTTTTTTTATCAGTTTTAGCAGATTATTTCGTCAATTTATGCAAACCTTTTTGTTTTTATCACAGAGCGAAAGCAACACATCTTTCCCCTATGAAACCGGAAGTATATATATATATATATATATATATCCAGTTAGGTGGCTGACTGGATGGATTCTTAGTGCTTTTCCCTAACTTATTTTGTCAGTTTTAACTTTTGGACTTAGCACTACCAATTTCCTCTGCAAAATTAGGATAACAGCAGCATGTCTGAGAAATGAGTACCACAAGGTGGAGTGGCTGCTGCAGCAAGTGTCATTGGCGATTCTCCATGGCAGTGCCATTGCAATCATGACTGCGGAGCATGGCTGAGCATACCATTTGTTCTGGGATGTGTGGACCATTGCCCCTCCCCTTCTGCTACTTAACCCCCCACCACCTTTTTCTTTTTTTCTTTTTCTGTTTCTTAGATTCTTTGTATTTAAATGTTATTAATAAACTCTAAATTATTGAGGATCAAAAAAGAAAAAAACAATAAAAAAGATACCTTTACAAAAGAATACAGAATTAATAATTTGCTTTTCTCTCAATTTTCAGGCTATATAAATATTAAAGCACCCAAGCATAATATTATGAACTCTATTATATGTCAAGATCCAGATGTACTTCTTGGGTAAATATTTAATATTTTGCTTTCTACATTTATATCAAGTATTTCCCATTAGAATTATTTTGCTTGAAAATATTTTCTCACTATTATTCATCATCATCGTTTAATGTTTGTTTTCCATGCTGGCATGGGTTGGACAGTTTGACTGAGGTCTGGAGAGCCAGCAGCTGCACGAGGCTCCAATCTGGTCTGGCAATGTTTCCACAGCTGGATGCCCTTCCTAATGCCAACCACTCCAAGAGTGTAGTGGGTGCTTTTTACATGCCACCAGTACAGGAGTCAGTCAGGTGGGCCTGGCATCAATCAAGTTCAGATAGTGCTTTTTACCTGCTACCCCCTCTCTTCCAGGCCTTCCAAGCCTGTTTCTTTGCTCTAATGGTCCTGTCTACAATATTGTTCCACCACCATGTTACCCTAGGTCTAGAAGGGACTTTGTACCAGCCACAGATTTCGTCTGTGGCACTCAGCAAGCTGTCTCGCAGGAATTCCCAGCTGCCTTCTATGTCACAGGACTGTAGCATCTCCTCCCTATCATCAAATTTCTTGGTAAGGATGTCTCCTATTCCATCACTATTACCTTCCCAGAAGAGTTTATACCTATGTGCTTTGCCTGTGATGACTCTGGCTTAAGCTCCTCTCCGCCTTCTTGTATGCAACATTAACACGTCTCTGTTCAAGCATCTCTACAATCTTGCTAGACCTACCTTTCAATGTACCTACATTTAGAGTGCCAACTCTGAAAACTGGGAAAGAGACATGGGAGGTAACACAGAAAGGAGAGATGTTATTCAGTACCTGAAAAGAAGGTTCACATGATCGTCTGGTAACAGACGTCATAACCCTAACCTTAACCCTAACCCAGGTTCAAAATTTCCCCAAGACACCTGATGAAGGTTGGAGGGTGTATCAGCCGAAACATTGTGTTAACAACAAGATAAGGACAAATATCCGTCAATTGTAAATCATGTAAATAATTCCTCATCTCTTGAATATAGAAATGTATTTAAAATGTTAATACTTTACTTTATGCATCTCATCATCTTCGTTATTATCCTCACTATTCCCTCCAATTTATTATTATTACTATCATCACTTCTCATTTCTTCTCCCATAAAAGAGTTTTTGCTGCTGTTTTCTCTCCTTTTCCTGCTAAGTTAGCCATGTTTCTCAGCAAGACACCTGTTCTTATCCATCTATCATACTCTTATCTCTTAACACGTGATATAAATCACCTCCCTTAATACTAAATCCCCCACCCTCAATGAAGGGGTTTTGTCTTGTGAACTATTTAGCAACCTCATTAGTGCCAGGGATGCATAGAAACATCCAGTACTTGTGCCAGTGTCACATTACAGTGCCCACGCCAGTACCACTTAAGAGCACGTGTACTAGGGTCACATAAAAGCACCTATATCAGTGTCATGTAAAGGCACCTGTGCCAGTGCCACATAAAACCATCTCATGTAAAAGTGTAAAATGGTTGATGTTAGGAAGGCCATCCACTCATAGAAACCATGATAAAGCAGACACTGCAGTTCAATACAGTCCTCAGACCTGTTGAATTCTGTTAAACTGTTCAGGCCATACCAACATGGAATATGAATGTGAAAGAAAAAGAAGAAAAAAAGGTTTCTCACATCATATTTCCTTAGTCAACTTTACAGATTTTATTATGATTAAATTATGGCTTTCATACTTCTCTTCCTCCATAAACACAATCTCATGTGTTTTCAGACCTAGCTAAATCCGAAAGTACAAACCACAGGGATTTGGGGTTTTGGCATATTTATAGTAGGTATAGAATTAAATATACCCTGAGATTTTGGGACATGATATGATTTCAATAATGGACTATTAAAAATTGCTATAAACAATTAAATGGTGGAGTTTTGGATCAGGATACCTACATGAGTTGGGTTTCTCCATTTTGATGGGGACTTTTCCAATTTTTTTTCCTCCATGACATTCAAAATAATGACAGGAAGCTATTTTTGAAAGAAAAATTCAAAAAATTTATGACCTACTCACCATCGATTTTTATATCAAAATAAAACAGAGAAGTCCTCTTTAAGACTTTCATTTTCAACATAAATCAAGTTACAGTATTTCAGCACATTGTACTAGAACTAGCGCTACTATTCAGCAGTCAAAAAACTAAATGGGACAAACTTTGTTAATGGGTGGAAATACAAAGGTGATATATAAGTGTTGGATTTTGATCAAATGTATATGAGAAGAAAGCTCACACCCAGAACTTTCAAATGATATACTGGGTGTGCCAAAAGTCACACACAAAATAAGTGCAGTACACTCGATGAATTGTCAAAAACATACTTCAAGTTTTCTAAAATTGAATAAAATAATGATGAATACACACATACATCATCATTATCATCATCATCATTTAGCGTCCGTTTTCCATGCTAGCATGGGTTGGACAGTTCAACTGGGGTCTGTGAAGCCGGAAGGCTTCATCAGGCCCAGTCAGATCTGGCAGTGTTTCTACGGCTGGATGCCCTTCCTAACGCCATGATGAACAAAATAAATAATCATAACATAGTATGAATGAAATGTCAGATGTTTTGGTGCATTACTTTTGGCCCACCCTGTTTAAGTATCCACAAAAAAATTGTACTTTGACATGAAAATGATCAAGCAAAAAGTGGGATTTTGCATGTCACTCTTTCTACAGAACCCTACAATAATAGCTACTTATAAAATTAACACAAGCCTATGATCTGTTGCTTGCTGAGGTTTGATTGTGTGTGTTAAAGAATCTACTTATAATGCTTCCTTCATGTGTCTTTCTTTGGCAGGTCCTGTCCAAAAGGCTCGACTATGACAGCCAATGTTCGATTTCAGGTATTACATCCAGGTTTATTTGAAGTAAGTCATTTTCAATCTCAGAGTTTAACAAAAGGATCAAACTAAGTTGAAAATAACACTGTGTAACATGATTTTTGTCCTTGGGTAGCAACTGTTATTTCCTATTTGTTTACCCCTAGAAAATATGAAAACCAGCTGATATTTCCTTCAAATTTTGCTTTTGTTGCATCTATTCAAATCCCAAAGAATCCTTCTCAATACATGGCTATGATGCTCCCCCACTACTCCTGCTCATGATTAGAGATGCACATATTGTCTGCCACTAAGGGATATGCTCCAGTGGCTATGGTCAAGCAACTGACAAGCAAATCTGTGGTAAGAGAATTGGATGAGATGTTTGGCTGTTAGCTAAGGTTGTGTTTTTATAGCAAAATGACAATAGGTATCTGTGAATATTGGCTATAAGAGCAATTGATTAGTAGAAACACTTGAGTGTTATTTATTTATTTATGTCTCTACATTCTGAGCTCTGATTATGCTGAAGCCAACTTGCCTTTTATTTTTTCCAGGCTTAATAAAATAATTACCAGTCAAGTACTCTCCCTAATTTGAAACCATATGCCATGTTTAAAATCAATATTAGCTGAGGCAAAACATGAATTTCTATGATGTTTCCTTATAATAGTCTAAAATAGTGTTAGGTGACTACGACATATTGTTGAATCAGTGCTTCTTATTTCATATCCATTATATGTAATTGAATGGTGTAATTAGTAAATTATACTTTTGCAGCCCCAAAATAAAGAGAGAAATAATAATAAAGCATTTATTGGTACCCTACCAATACGGTATTACTTTAAATTCAGTTTAAATGACAAACTTGTAAACTCACAAATTTTTGGAGTTCTTTTAGAATTTGAATTATCAACTGTTAGCATATAACAAATCCTCCAGGCCTGATCCCAGTGCTGGATGTTCAAGAACCAAATAAAGGGTAGATTTTCAATCCTGGGATCCTACTGATTCCAAAAAGGTATAATACGTCTATGTAGAGCAAATATAAACTGAGATATAGGGGTCCTGGACAGACGGACAGACAGAGAAAATTCGCATTTATTATTATAGATAAAAATTATTGTCTTACCACCTTTTCTGATTATTACAGGCTAGCAAGGATATCTCTACAAGGTTACTAGACCTGCTAAAGATAGCAACCAATTCTCCCTTGAATCATATCCTATCATCTTATATAAGGACAGGAAACATTTAACTTTTTAACCCCCTCCCCCACCATACTTCTAAACGGTTGGATGGTCAGGGTTAGAATGCTTTGTCAGATTTGGGTTAAAACAACAACAGCTGACTACTTTTTGCTTACTCATGTTAGAAGTAAATATCTAATTGGTATCAATATTTAACTGAATGCTTTTATTTGTGATTGAGTCCTCTTCCAATCCCCCCACACACATACACACACAGTGACCATAAAAAAAAATGGCTAAATATTAATGTTTTTGTTCTCCTGCTCCATATTATTTTCAATGAGAAATTATATTTCTTTATAGCTTGGTCAGCATATGAAACTAAATTTGAGATATGCTTTACCTTCGTCCACTGAATCTCGACAACATGAAATCAGCAGCCCAACTGATTCAATGTCTACACTCTCTCCTGATGAGCAACTAATGGCATCTGAAGAACTGTGGAGAGAACGTAGTGGTAGCACTTCTTCCGTCCGTAGTGCTGGCTTTTTGTCCTGTGATGAACGCAGGCGATCATATGCTACCAAGTCTTACTCTTTTGGTGATCTTGGTCCAGCTTCTTCCAGTGAATCAGATACAGGGAGACATAGGAAGTAAGTATTTCTTTCAAGCAATGTTGGTTTTTTTCTGTTTATAACTAATCCATTATCTGGTAAGATAAGATTAACAATCTACTGATTAAAAACTTTTGCATTGATTACTGATTCAGTAGTAAGTGGAAAATAGTTTAGTTTATTGTTTTTACACTAAATAGACATAACATGTCAACGACAACTTCTTTGTATTGAGGTTTTTTAGGATATCAAATCCTTCTAGTATTTGTTCTGAGTTTGAGCGTTAACTGTTTTGTAAGATTGTATTGCTTCTTTCTTACTTTATGTGGCACCTTTTTTAATGACAGATGAAATTTTAACAGTTCTTTCTTGTTGACATTGACTTGGCCAGTTATTATTTACAGGTATATTTCATACCTGCCATTAACAATGCATTCAAAGCAATTGCAAGAGAATTCAGTCCTTATCTAGAATGAGCCAATATTTATATGTTTAAAAATATATTCAGCACGAAGAATTTTGTTACTGTTTCAGGTTTAAAAACATTGAACGTTCACCACGGCTTCCTCCGCCTCGACCACCTCCACCTAGGAAGTTATCGCGCACTGAACAAATTGTTACAAACCCTCGAAACTTTTTGAAGGAAAGTTATCAACTTTATCTCCCACAAATTCTCTAATCAACTTCTAATCAGGAACATCTACCGAAGTTATAAATATATTTTGCACTGCATTGAGCTAATACTTGCTCTCACAAATATCAACGTTTTACACAACACAAGACAAATATACCGTTTTTTTTTTTTAAATGCACACACACACACACCAAACAATTTATTAAGTTTATTTAAAATTGTTTTTCTTTTAATTCTTTCATGTTGTTTTCTTGGACAGCAAATCAGACCCTAATTGCTGTTGTGATACTGAATGTTACTAGATGATATTGTGTTTCATGTGTTACATTAGTGAAATCTTGATTTGGTGGTTGTACATAGAGTACAATTGCCTACTTACTCAGGACCTCAAAATCCATGTTGTTGCAGGGATTAGAGAAAAATGTGTTAACTCTTAAACTGCAATTTTTTTGTAAATATTTTTTTTTAAATGGATTATTGTTAATGTTGATATAAAGGGCAGCAAGTTTTTGGAAACAGTGGAGCACCAGAGTAAATAAATGCCATACAGCATTTAGCATTGTCCCTCTGTGCTCTGGATTAAACTTTTGTATTAATAATATAGCTTGGTTAATTTAATATCTCCCATAAAGGTGGTGAACTCACAGAATTGTTAGCAAACCAGACAAAATGCTTTGCAGCGTTTCTTCTGTGTTAATGTTCTGAATTTAAATTCTACCAAGGTCAACTTTGCCTTTCATCCTTTTGGGGTCAATGAAATAAGTACCAGTTGAGTACTGGGGTTGATGTAATTGACTAATCCCCTCCCCCAAATTTCAGGCCTTGTGCCTTTTGCAGAAAGAATTTAATATCTTCCATACTACAAAAATGGTCTTTATGTGTATGTATATATATATATATATATATATATACAGTTGTTACTACTAATATATATCAGTTTGTTATTGTTGTTATATGAGTTTATGATTAAGGCAGCTGTCAAAAGCAGTAGAGTCTTCTAGATTTAGCTACTTCTATGACATGGGTTCAAATCCTGCTGGGTCATCTATACCTTTTATTCTTCTGGGATTGATAAAATATGTAGCTTTTATTAACCAGCTTAAACTCCATTGATTATTCCATTTTCCCACAAATCCCTCCAATTATGTGAGCTTGAAGATAGCAACTTCATATGTAAGACCTAAGGTGATTTTTTTTTAGTGCTTTTTTTGTTGTTTTTGTGGACAAAAGTTTTGTCTTATAAACAATCGTATATATTTTTTCTGATTTTTACCACTGTTTTGTATATTAAATTATCGTATGGTAAATTTGTTTCAACAACCACTAGAACCATTCAAACTGAAGTTGGCTTAAATATCTCTTCTCTATCATCATCAGCATCACTGTCATCTTCATTGTCTGTAGCCACCCGGTGCTAACATAATGGTATTTTAGTCTGGTCCCACTTGATGTATTTATATATTAATATAATTAATGTAATTATATATTAATTGGGCATAGATTATTTTATAAAGAAATATGTTCTATAGAGCTGCTACTGGTAGCTGTTTTCATCCCTGGTAGGATTTGAACTCAAATATATAGTCATTTATTCACATGTGGTACTTCACTGGTAACTTCAGTACTTCATCAATATAATGGGAGAAAATGTAAATTTAAAAACAGCTATATTCCATAAATATAAATAGGGAATTTATTATTGTCAGAACATAACGTTGTCCATTATGACAATTTGTATATATCTATCAATTTATCAGTTTCTCAAATTGATTTAAAGCATTTTGAGAAATGGCTTGTATGAGACATGGCCCATCATCAAACAGGCGACACTAATAAACAAATTCAAGGTACTTTCCCATTAGGTATATCATTCAGAAAGTCCTGTAAGCAGCAGCTTGCCCATGACTGGCTTATGGCTAATACATTAATCTGTTATAAGATTCAGTTTAAAGCTCTTACATTAGTCTATCATAAGAATTGGTTTATAGCTGCAGTGTAAGACAATTTCCAGAATAAATTTTTGGTTACTTCTTTTTTTTCCTGTTAAAACAGGATATATAAATATACATATAAATATTCACTTAATCCCAAACACTTTATAAATCCAACTGTATATTGTACCTAAATTCTAATGCAAATTTTACATTTTCTCCATAGTTTGTTTGTTGATTCCATATATCTATTTTTTACTTGGGGTTTGTAATGAGGGTTAACAACATTTGTTAATGCTGGTGGTTTATATCTGCAGTTAACATTGAGGTCAATTAATATTGTTGATTAATATTAACATAATATTAGTTATTATAAATGGTTATTAGTGCTGTGTGCAGCTATTGTTACTTCGCTTATATTTAACCCATTAGCACTTAAACTGGCCATATACGATCCAGATATCCTACCTGTTTCATGTTCAAAGAGATCTGGCCTTTCACACCTATTCTACAATGTCATTCTAAAAATAAACAATCAATCATCATAATTTCAAAGCTACAATATAATGCATAATTAATTCAAAACAATATGAATAAATAAGCATCTCATTTGACAAAATAAACTGAATGCTAAAAGGATGGAGAAGAATATTGAGAAAAAGAGACACAAAACATCTTGCAATCCTACATCTTTGTAAAAATATTGATTAATATTTGAAAATATTGTTGGTTTGACATCATCTATAATAATGATGATAATGTTGGTTAATTTTATCAATTTATATTGTTTATCAATTGTTAATATTGTTAATTGTTGTTTAGCCCCAGGTTAGCTCTCATTGAGCAGGCCTATGATCAGAGACATTCCAGCCTTAGTGAATCCATCATTTTTTTATATACTAATACTACATTATCCAATGTCCATCCTTTTTTAAAGACAATAAGAAGTGATCTGAAGGAATTTTATCTTTTTTTCCTTCTTAACAAATCAACTGACCACATAGTGGTTCCCTCCATTTTTATAGATGTTGTTGGTTAATGTAACTTCACAGTAAAATGATTAAGGACTATCTTGTCACCACCATCATCATCATCACTCATTCTTATATTCATCATTGTTATCATTGATATGCATTATTAGCATTTTTCTCTCTTTTATTACACTATATTTCCTTTCGTACAATAACTTGCACTAACAATAATGTTAAAAACAAAAAGTAGGTTTTATGATAGATTTTTTTTTTTGTTGTTATTTTAAACTTTAAAATATGTGACTGATTATAAGTGAACTTTTATTGTTTTGTTTTTATTGTAGTTAATATCACAGAACTTCTGGGAAAACATTTTTGTCTTAGACTCAATGATGTAATATTTTAGTTACCATTTACATTGTAAGAATTTCTCTCCGCATGGACTGGCATTTTACTCATTTAGCTTTTCAACAGTTGTTGTTGTTGTTGCTGTTGTTGTTGTTGTTGTTTAACCCTAGATTAGCTTTGATTCATCAGATTTATGATCAAATGTATCCCAGCAATTAACCATTCTGTCTTTTTAGGGGTAACAAGGACTACTGTATAGTTTCTTCTTTTTTTTATAAGATAATGTGATGAGATTTGAGAGAAATTTAGTTACTATTTGTAGCAGATCAAGCATTTGTTTACTTACCTTAAATTTTGACTGAAAATACTACTACTATGGCGCAGGCATGGTGTGTGTAAGAAGCTTGCTTCCCAGCATATGGTTCTGGGTTCAATCCCACTGTATGGTATATTGGGTGTCTTCTGCTATAGCCTCAGGCCAACCAGAACCTTGTGAGTGGATTTGGAAAGCCTGTATCTTTGTGTCTATGTCTGTCCTCCACCACCGCTTCTTAACTGGTGTTTGTGTGTTTATGTCCCCCATAATTTTGCAGTTCAGCAAAAGAGACTGATAGAATAAGTACAGGCCTAAAAAATAAGTCCTGGGTCGATTTGTTCAATGAAAACTCAAGCCACAGTCAAATAACTGAAACAAGTAAAAAATAAAAGATAAGAGATGGCTATTGTTGTCTTTGAGGAGTTTTCCTTTTGTCTTAGTCAACTCTATTTGAGTAATAATTCTTTGGTATTAAAATAGTCAATGAACCACCTGAACATGACCTCTTGATCTAATTGTCCTGTCCAAGTTATTAGCCTATGTTGCCTCAATTTGTATGAATGATAAATTCTGTTAGGAAATTAATAGTAGGAAGGCTAAATAGCCATAATATTTGAAAATAGAAAAGAAACTACCCTGCCTCTACCAATAGTGAAAACTGTTATTGATCATTGTGGCAATCTTTGATAGAAAATTGCCCTTTTTTTTCGTTTTAATGCTCATTCTTATAAACATAATAATATTAATAATAATAATAATGAAGGTTGTGGTCATGAGACCAATAGTCATGGTACCAATAGTAATTGATGCACTTGGAAGTATCAGCACTCAACTACACACGTAACTCAAAAAGACTGGTGCAAATGTGAAGATAGAACACCTACAAAAATCAGCATTGCTTGGTACTGCAAGAATTCTTTGCAGGGTTTTTGAAGCATGACCAGTAAACAAGTGTCACCTTAATCTGCTGGCAGTGGACAGCTGACACTTTCCATCATACCCAGCAAAATAAGCTGAAAGTTTCTTTAAAATAATAATGATAATAATAATAATAACAATTTTTTGGTCTGAAGAACTAAATTAACCATGATCTTTGCTGTCTTCATAATGCATTATTTATTCCACAGTGAACTATAAATGTTAGTGTCAGCAGAATGGCACAGAAGATAATATTCTGTGATAATGTATTGGGTAACATTGTACAGTACCAGGAAACCAAGAGCATTGATATATACCCATCTTCCATATGTCACTCATTAGCTGTTACGTACCCTTCTTTATTTTTTTAGACAAATCCGTCCTAAACTTCATATTTTCTGGCATATTTTTAAAAAAATCAGTATCACAGATTTTTTGTTTTTGCTTCTAAATTTGTATAACACCTGTTAATAATGAGGGGAATACCTGTGATGAATTAATTAATGATGATGATGATACATATTTTTTAATTATGTTTTCTCTTTTACTGAAAACAACTGATACTAAAATTATCTGGTGTTTATATTTACTGGCAACTAAATTAATTAATTAACAAAGTTATTACTTTGCAAAACACATCTTCATTTTGACTATTTATTTTTGATTGTGGGCAGGGCTGTTAAGGTAATGGAAACCAACCACTTCAGCTGCCCAGCTAATGAAAGAAATTTCTTCTAACAAATTATAAATATAAGCATTTAAATAAATTAGACACTTAATAAACACAAATTCAAGATAGAAAAAATAAACACAGAACTGCCTCTACATCCTAACAAAAGATTCCATTACTTACGGCCTGATTGTCAGTTATGTCCTACATATTCAATATATTAATGATATATCATATCTCTGCTGTTATTCATATCTTTAGATATCTTAACATTTGATATCTTTCTTCAATCATGTTATTCACAATACAGTGCCATCAATGTTTGTTATTTACAAAAAAATAATCAATCTATATACGTATGTATCTGTGATAAATATTTCCAGCTTAAAGTAGAGCAAAAGGTAAACAAAACAACCTAAATTAATTTACATTCATTTTATTTATTTTCTATTATATACACTATATATATATTATTTATATATTTAACCTAAATGGTTTCAAGAAATGTCATTTTGTTTTTGATTTTTTTACCCTGCATTTATTTAATATAAAATATTGGGTACATTAACAAAATTCAAACGTTGCAATTTAAATATGCTGTATAATCATTGTGACTGAGAGAAGTTCATCTTCGAAGGATACATTCAACTTCCAGTGTTATTTCATTGAGATTGTAGACAGAACAAAGACAAAAGGAAAAGTTACCACAAAAGTTAGTATACATTTAAGGTACTCTACAGTAAGTTCTGACTTTTATATATATATATATATATATATATATATATGCACACACACACACATGCGTATGCACACACACATACACACACACACACACACACACATGCACATATACAAACACACATATATATATATATATGTGTGTGTTTTATACAAATGTATGTATATATATATATATATATATACGTTTTATGTATATATATGTTTTATATATATATATATATATATATAACTTATAAATAAGGGCTAAAGAAAATTATTTCTATGCCAATATGCTGATAACAGACTTTTAAATCATCAATTTCCACATTATTTACTCACTACAGAAAATACGTAGAGCTGAAATCGAGGAAAGCTGGTCAACAGGATTTTTTTTTAAAGTTCGTTATTTCTATATTGAATCAATTTTGGAATTAATCTCATAATAGATTTTTTTCCTCCTCAGTAGAAAATACAAAAAGAAATAAATGAAATATTTACATACGCCCATGGAAAAAGCCGAAGCAAAAATCATGAGTACATAAAAGTACCCCAGATATATCTAAATATAAAATCCTTTGGTCAGCCTCAGCACACGTGTGAACTGTTCCCCACTACAGCTTATAGTGGTTACCAGTCCCTATAGCGAATAGTAATAAGTCTACTACTAATATAGGATGAGTTTTTTTACAGAAAAAAATTTCATCAGAAAAAGTGGCAGCATATTAATATACCTTTACGGTTAGAATTATAAACAACTTATAAATAAGGGCTAAAGAAAATTATTTCTATGCCAATATGCTGATAACAGACTTTTAAATCGTCAATTTCCACATATTATTTACTCGCTACAGAAAATACATAGAGCTGAAATCGAGGAAAGCTGGTCAACAGGATTTCTTTAAAAAGTTTATTTCTATATTGAATCAATATATATATTGATTGATTGATTGATTCTAGTTTCAGCTTATGAGCTGTGGCCATGCTGGGGCAATATATAGATATATGTTTTATATATATATATATTATATATATATATATATATATATATATATACATATAGATATAGATATATGTTATTGATAAAAATGGTAAGACAATAAAAGCGCATGAGATGGAAAGCTTTCTTTTACAACACAGAAGTGGACACCACAGAAAATATATTCTATGGTATAAAATCTAAGAAATTCCTTCCAAAGATCAAAGGCTCGGAAGACTTCAAAGTGGACTTACTGAAGCTTATGAACAAAATAAAATTTCATAAGTCTTTTAACACTTTCCAACAGATACTGAAAAAAGATATATATTACATAAAAAGCTCAAAAAAAAAAGGCACTTTTTTCCGACAAAACCAAGAAATTGTACCTGGTAGAAAACAGCACATATTCACAACTCCTACAGAACAGCATCATCAATAATTACACTAAGGCTAGGCCACAGACCTATAACGAAATTAACAAAGAAGCTAGCGTTATCGCCATTAGACTTAAATTAAATTTTAAAAAATAGAGGTCCTCCCCAAAAAAGAGGCCTTTATTACTATCACGGACCACAAAAAGAACTTCCTATCCAACTCTAAATGTAGGCTTATTAACCCAGCTAAATCAGAACTTGACATTATTCGTAAAAAAATTTTAAGAAAAATCAACTCAAAAATTAGGACAGCCACTAGGCTAGTACAATGGTCCAATAGTATAGCAGTCGTCGACTGGTTTAAATCCATTGAGAATAAGAAACAAGCGAGATTACACAATTTAAAAGGTCTAAGCGAGATTTACACAATTTAAAAGGTCTTAATAACGGTCAATCACAGGAATTTCCCTTTGTATAACGGTCATTTTCATTAGCATTTTTCTGATGGTCGGACACCTGAAGAGATGGCGGCATGGATTTCCACCTCGTCAACCGAAACTCGGAGTTTTATCATGGCTACCGAATAATTGTCTCATATCATATTTACAGACTTATAGATATATGTTTTATATATCTATATATATGTATGTATGTATATATATATATATGTGTATATATATATATATATATATACATACATATATGTATGTATATGTTTTATATATATATATGTGTATATACATATATATATATGTATTTTTATATATATATATATATGTATGTATATATATATATATATGTATATATATATATATGTGTGTATATATATATTTACACGCATATATATACGTATGTATATATATATGTGTGTGTGTTTTATATGTATATATATATATATATATGTTTTGTATGTTTATACATATGTATATGTCTTTTATATGTATATATATATGTGTACATGTTTTATATATATATGTACACATGTTTCATATATATGTATATATATTTGTTTTATATATATCTATTTATATATGTGTGTATATATAGATATATATATATATATGTTTCATAGATATATATATATGTTTCATATATATATATATATGTTTTATATGTATATATATATATATATATATATGTTTTATATGTATATATATATATGTTTTATATATATGTATATATATATGTATATATATATGTTTTATATGTAATATATATATGTTTTATATATATGTATATATATGTTTTATATGTATGTATATAGATATATATAGATATGTATATATATATTTTTTATATATATGTATATATATGTTTTATATGTATGTATATATATGATTTATATGTATGTATATATATATGTTTTATATGTATGTATATATATATATGTTTTATATATATGTATATATATCTGTTTTATATATGTGTATATATATCTGTTTTATATATGTGTATATATATATATATATACACATGTATTTATATTTATATATGTATGTATATATAAATATATATATATTTATGTATATATATATATAATATATATATATATATATATATATAATATATAATATACGTATATATATATACATATATATACACATATATATATGTGTGTGTGTTTTATATGTATATATGTGTGTGTATTTTATATGTATGTATGTATATATATATATATGTATCTATATATATGTTTTATATGTTTATATATATGTATATACCTATATGTTTTATAAATATATTATTTATATATATCATATATATGTTATATTTATATGCATCATATAATTATATGTATCATATATATATATATTTATGATGTACTTTTGTATGTAAATATACATATGTATATACGTATTATATCTGCATATATATATATATATATAAACACATATATTATATATATATATATTATATATATATAACATACATACATATATGTATATATATTTATAAAATGGTTGTATACTGTCAATCTAACAAGAACGTGACAGTAGGGGGTACACCACTGCTGTATAGCCCTAGGAAGCATCGAACGCCTCCTGGTGGCTTTGACACATTTTTCTCTGTGTCCTTATATACATATACGAAGGGGAGACAAACAATATTTCTTATATATATATATTTATATATATATATATATATATATGTATATTATATATATATATATATATACATATGATACGTATGTATGTATGTTTATATAATATATATATATATATATATATATATAATAAAACGTCTCTATTTCTGATGCTTCGTGTTGTAACCATATAATAGATAACCTGTTTTGTTTTTTGGGGAGCAAGGAGTTTCTAAGATATTCAATTACTTTCGAATATCAACCTTCTATTCTATTCACTCTGTCCTGATTGTACCATCTTTTTTGTCCCTTGACCTTATACAATAAACTATCATTAAATATTGTTAGTATTAAATTTCCTAGCTGTTAGCCTTACCACATTGTCAAATATGATCGTCTTTTATACTTCTTATACATTTTCATTCTCTTATCTCTTGTATCCTAACTGTTATATCCATATTTGAAATATTTTTTAGAGAATAGAAGTTGAAGATAAATCCAAAATATTTTTTGTGATCTTAATAAAGAGTTATATAGAATTTTATTTGTTGTTTTTTTTTTTGTTGATTTATGAGATGCCAGAAAAGCTATGAATGTCTAGAGAAAATGTCTCTTTTAATCTATACATTGCATTCTCATATACATTGTCACACTCATTACCTGCATACTTTATATATAATATATATATATATATATATATATATATAATATATTATATATATAATGTATATGTATAAGCACAGGCGTGGCTGTGTGGTAAGGCTTGCTTCCCAACCACATGGTTCTGGGTTCAGTTCCACTGCATGGTATTTTATAGTCTCAGGCCGACCAAGCTTTGTGAGTGGATTTAGTAGAGGGAAAATAAAGGAAGCCTGTTATGGGTATATATATATATATATATATATACATATATATACCTATATGTACATATATGTCTATGTGTGTGTCTATGCATAACTGCATAGTTGTGCCCTTTGCATAACTGGGCATCAAAGGCATGTTCAGAATTACCTTCATGTATAGAACTTGCTAGAAGCATATATTCATTCCTCTCAAATAGCCCAAAGAGACTGCAGGAATATGAAGAATTTCAGGCATTGACTCAAGCAAATCCTCGTAACTTATTACATGTAAGTTGTATAAGGTGGCTATTTGTAGAACAAGTTGTCAAAAGAATACTAAAACAGTGGCCTGCTCTAGTGTTATTCTTTAATACTGCTGCTATTGAAGATAACAACAGTACTGCTTCAAATGTGCTGAATTCATTAACAAATCTAATCATAGTGATGTATTATGTATTTTTAGTATATATTTTGCCAGATATTATTAAGTTGAACTTAGATTTCCAATCAGAAAGCTATAGAATGCACAAACTGTACAAATCTGTTACATGTACCGTTAAGGGAATACTTGGCAATTTTGTTAAAAAAGAACTTGTAAAAAAGAAAAGAGCTACATGAAATTAACACGAATGATCCATCAGTGTATCTTCCCATAACTGAAATTTACAGAGGAGCAAAAGTTGGAAGCGTCATTTATTAGTACAACTGAATTGACACAGTTTCCTGTGAAAACATTAGATTTTTATGTGAACCTTGGGAAAGAACTTTTTCAGCACTTCTTTGCACATGATTTCTTCCATAAGCTGAAGCTTATAGAAGCACTAGACCTAGATTGCAATGGTCCAAGTTCAAGTGTTCCTCTCACATGCAAATTTCCA
>NC_043015.1:15263066-15270566 GCF_006345805.1 Octopus sinensis | reverse complement strand
CTCATTACGGCTGATTATTTCTCGTATAACTAGCTCTTCTCTCAGCTCATTCGTATCACGTCGTTTATGCATACTAACATTACGCATCCAGCAAAGCATTTTTGTTTGCTTGCTTCATTTATCTCAGCTTTTGCACATCTTCTGCATTCACTCCTCACATTTAACTAACGTGCTACATCGCACTTCGTAAGGAAAATACTATCTATCATTCATACGATGGGGGAAATCTTGAACTTTTCCCATCCGTCTTTTTCCAGCCACTATGTTTCTAAAGCTTCCCCTTCTACAGCTGATTAGATTGCTCAGATAACCGAAGCTACCAGCTTCTTCTATAGAGCCTTCCAAACATTGAAGTTATTTTAGTAGTACTCTGTGTGTGTGTGTGTGTGTGTGTGTGTGTGGTGTGTGTGTGTGTGTGTGTGTGTGTGTGTGTGTGTTGTGTGTGTGTGAGTGAGTGCTGGGTTCCATCGAAAACACTCATGAATCTAGATGCATCTTTGTGGAGAATTCTGTTTGTATGAATGTGTTAAATACTAAAGTCTTCCTATTTAGTTTTATGTTGTATGATGTCATGTGTTGCAACTGCTCTTTGTGGTATGTGCTTGGCGAGCCTACAAGAGAGTGATGCATCCTTAACGTGACTAGAACTGACTTTTCTTTTCAGATCCGGAAAATTCTTTGATCAGTGTTGTTCCCGAGCACACAGATATTCTTTATTGCATCCAAAAAAAGGCCACTCGAATGATTGGCATAAAACTACTCACCAACGCACTCCTGTCTCTGCCCACTAGACGTGCGGTTCTCCTCTCTCCCTCTCCATGCCTGTCTGTCTGTTTATGTCTTTCCCTCTCACTCTGTCTTTCTCTCTCTCTCTCTCTCTTCTCCTCTCTCTCTCTCTCTCTCTCTCTCTCCCCTCTCTCTCTCTCTCTGTTATTCCCTTTTCTGT
Organism: Octopus sinensis; assembly: GCF_006345805.1. Lineage (NCBI taxonomy): Eukaryota > Metazoa > Mollusca > Cephalopoda > Octopoda > Octopodidae > Octopus > Octopus sinensis. Next base: position 15,269,620 of record NC_043015.1, on the reverse strand, counting down.
TACTACAATAACGACTTTTGTTTTTCGGATCTGGCTGGTCTCGAACCATTTCCAACCCGGCACTCCCGATTCACTCATACAGCGTCCAATCCTTCATGTCACGCACGTTACCACTGCCAGACTACCTTCTTCAAAACAAAGCCTCTGTAAATCGCCTCATGTCTATCCTGGTGGTATCAATTTGCAGCGGTTTAAGCAGAGCGTTAACAACATCCACCTCACCCAGCTCTGAGAGTACTACGAAGGCAATAGGCACTCATCTTTACTTCAGACTTTCCAACCCAGTAAGAACATATATATATATATTTATTGGTATATGTTTTATCTTATATTTAATCTTTATATAAGATGTAATTTTTCTAAATGGTATAATTTAATTTTTTCATTATTGAATTGATAAAAGGTGTTTTTTTCTAATTTATATATATATATATATATATATAATATTTTGTGAAATTTGATTTAGTATTTCTAAATTGAATTTTTCTCTGTAAGTTTGGAATAATATTCCCTCATATTATTATTATTATTATTATTATTATTATTATTGTTGTTGTTGTTGTTGTTGTTGTTGTTGTTGTTGTTGTTGTTGTTGTTGTTGTTGTTGTTGTTGTTGTTGTTGTTGTTGTTATTATTATATACACACACACACATACAGGAAGTAAATAGACACCTTTAATTTTCAAAATCTTTTACTTAATACGCAAATTGAAATGTAATCGATAGCTTGGACTACATACTTAAGTATTTAGTTGACATTCCTTTGCAGTTTTTAATTTAGAAACTCTTTTTGGCATTGAATTGATGAGCTTTGTGATTGTCTCCTGTTGAATTTTTTTAGGAAATCCAGGGGTTACCTATATTAGACTTCATTGGTATGAGACGAAGGTATGCCTTTTCCAGTGTAGGCATCTGAAAGAACTCTCAACAATCGAGTTTATTAGTCGGCCTCGGTCAAACAGAATATGAAAGAGTTCGGAATTACACAGGGCACAGATTTTTTTGCCCTTATCAAACGGTAAAGACACCGATAATATTGACCATTCCAGCCTAAAAGTTGAATTTGCGTTCTTCAAACGCCAGACTAATTTGCTTAGCCCAGTGGAGTGTTGTTTCTTTTTATTCCTAAACGTGGAAAAATGATTTGATATTCTTGTGGCTAATTTAGATGAGGTAGCGCCGATATAGAGGTAGACATCGGATCCAGCATAAATTTTGCACTGGTAAATGTCGTTTCTAATTTTGGAGTTATTTGACAAGAACCTTAATCTATTGGGATTAGTTTCCGATACTAATAAAGCGTTCTTATTACTATGATGGTTATAAAAACTACCGCTGGATTCGATACTATTCACCCTATTTTCATTACTATTTAAGGCAATATCACCTGCATATTCCCTGTTTCTGGGAATGCTGTGATTGATATTGTCCGTAAAACTACTGTTGTTAAAACCGCTGCTACTATTATTGTTGAGACCCCCTCCGTTAATGACGAGGTCAGTGCTCTTACCCTTATTACTATTACTAACGCCAATGCCGGTATGAAGGCTGCTAATATCTGTGCTACTTCTATTATTATTATTATTATTACTATATGTTATGTTGGAATTTGACGGGGCGGTGTCTCTGCTCATGGGTGACAGGGCCTTATTTAGCAGCTTATTGTTATGGGAGGCAATTATCTGTGAAAGATCTTTAGTATTTGAGAAAGCTATCCTTACTTTATGCAAATTTATAGTGGAGTAATATCTCGAATTTCTGGGAAAATTTCTGGCAATGGCTTGGCGAAACTGCAACGGTAGGTTAGATCTGATTTGTTTTCCAAAGGGAATCACAAACCAGATATAGTTTTTCTGGTTCTTGTACTGGCTCGGAGTGTCAACTCTTACATTAAGGGGGGCATCTCTGGGTTGAAGAATGGGTTTTGGCCTACGATGGTCTCCCTTGGACCGCAAATTATTTATGTTAGCTATATTTGCGTTAGCTATATTTGTGTCGACATTACTAAAGCTACCATCACTACTTATATTATTTATATTATTGTAAGTTGACTTATCCTGATGAGCAAATTCTGGTTTCGGAAGGGCCGGGTCTATATATGTTACCTTTTCCCTATAACCGGCTTTTGACAGGGCAGCATTATAGAATTCATAGAATTCCGCTTTATGCTTAAAAATGTCGACGTTGGCAGATAAATTTGATAATCTTAAAGAAATATTTTTAACTAAATTATCTGTGATAGTTTTTGCGTGGTTAGAGAAAACACTGACATATTTTAGGTTTGTGGAAGATTTATGGTAGGGGCAGTAAGAATTGCTATGCAGATTTAGTGTAACATCTAAGAAATTGGCCTTAGTAAGTTCGTTATCGAAAACTATGCTCATGCCCATCCTACTAAAGAACCTAGCTAATCTATTTTTAGTTTTCTGTATCATTCTATTCGGGGTATTCTGTAGGTAAAACAGACAATCGTCACGATATAGACCGCCGCCGATGTCCGGGAATTGGTCGGCTAATTCATAGAGAATATAGATTCCGACCAAATCGGCTATCTGGGCGCTATCTGAGCTTTCCATTGGCACATCGAACTCGTTGGGAGTATCCTTACGGACCCATAACTTATCTTCAAACTGCATAAAGGATTTTCTGGCGACTAGAATTATATCAATTTCTTCTCTTGTGAGGCCTGCCTTATTATGCGCATGCCATAGGGCCTTATTGAGTACACTAGGGTTAATCGAGGGGTAGAAATTAGCAATATCGAACTGAATGAACTTAGTTCTGTTTTTATTAGAAATAGAAGAGAACCAATTTACGACTTGCGAAGAGCTCGCCCAAAGGCTAAGCTTAAGCTTATTAACTAATCTAGGTATATATTTGTCTAAAATGTACTACTGATGGAACCGATGTCGGAACTAGAAGGGCATATGAGCCTTAATGCTGGATTGGTGTGAAAATTTGGTTTGTGGTCCTTAACGATGAATCTAGGTTGCCTTGGGTTAAGCGGTTGTGTTTTCATTTGAAGCCCATAATTTACCATAATTTCCTTAATCTCCAAATTGACTCTTCTTAGTGTATTCTTATTTGTAGTTCTGTAATTCTTCTGGATTTCTTTCTTGAGTAATTCTAAATACTGGTTTATATGTAGCTTGTAAGTATTCCTTATTTTATCAGATTGGACCAGGATTCCGTCTGAGCTGTTAATATCCTTAGTAATTTTCCCGAGGTATCTAAGGTGTTCATTCCTACGGGGCGACTTCCGGAATTTAATGCTCCTTATATATATATATATAGGCGCAGGAGTGGCTGTGTGGTAAGTAGATTGCTCACCAACCACATGGTTTCGGGTTCATTTACACTGCATGGTACCTTGGGCAAGTGTCTTCTACTATAGCCTCGGGCCGACCAAAGCCTTGTGAGTGGATTTGGTAAAGGGTAATATGTATGTGTGTATATGTTTGTGTGTCTGTGTTTGCCCCCCGCCAACATCGCTTGACAACCGATGCTGGTGTGTTTACGTCCCCGTAACTTAGCGGTTCGGCAAAAGTGATAGATAGAATAAGTACTAGGCTTCCAAAGAATAAGTCCTGGTGGTGCTCCAACATGGCCGCAGTCAAATGACTAAAAGAGTAAAAAGAGTAATATATATATATTATATATATATATATATATATATATATATATACATATACACATGTATATATATATTATATATAATATATATATATATATATATAGTATATATATAATATATATGATATATATATATACATGTATATACATACACAAACACACATATATATATATATGTGAACATTTGTAGAGATGAGCCACATTTGAAATAAAGTATTCAAATTCTCCTCTTTACCTTCAAACATTCAATTTTAGGGAACATTCCTTGATGAAATGTGTGTGTGTGTGTGAGAGTGTGTGTGTATGCGTGTGTACATGTTTGTGTCTGTGTGTGTGTGGTTGGGAATATGTCCGTGTTTATACTGTGTAACTTCGATCACGCCTCTTTCAATTCCATGATTTTGCGTTAGAGAACATTAGTAAAACACTTACAAAACGTGCTGTCTCTGCTTTTCTTTCAAACATTCAATTTTGGAGAGAATCTTTTGATGAAATGTAGTTCCATTGCTTTTCGGTATTGCGGATCGTCCCGAGCACATTTGTAAAAGGAAAAAATTTTGAATTTTCCGTCGCCACATATTTTCAGATGCTAACTTTATGGAATCTTGCGTAATTCTTCTTGTCGGACATGTTGCCTGTGGATTATTGCACGTTGGCAGAGGGAATTTTTTGTTTCGCCAATGTAATTTTCTTTGCAGTTTGGGCAGGTAATGCAGTAGATGAGGTTTTGCGTTTTGCAGTTCATATCTGCATTTATTTTGAAAAGGGATCCGCTCTTGAATTTTATGTGGGAACCACTTTCCAAGTATTTGAAGTTGTTGTTATTGTTGCATGTTCCACCCCTCCTATCTCTACATTCTTTTACTAAGAATTATGATCCATTCTCTGATTTGAATTCTGCCCTTGTGAGGTGTTTTTTAAGATCTTTTGGTTGGCGTCTGCTGTTCCGTAAGGTGTTTTTTTCAAACAGAGTTTTCATTTTGGGGCTTTGTAGGAGTATAGGTAAGTTCGATTTTATGGCGTGAAAGATGTTGTTTATTCCAGGACTGTGTGTGTTAATGAACGGAATCGTGTTTTCATTAGCATTTTCCTTAGGTGTCCGTAGTTAGGTGATGTTCTGTTTCATCACCTTTTTAATTCTCTCATTAATTAATCCTAAGGGGTTGAATCGGATTTCACGTATTCTGGGGCCTGTTTACTATAGCACAGATGCGTCTTGCTATGCTGTATGGGATGATTCTTTTGATGTGTGATGGTTGGCAAGTGTAAAAATTTAAATATTGGTGTGTGTCAGTTTTTTTGTAAAATATGTCTGTTGTGACTGTATTTTTATGTGGATATCCAGGAATGGTAATTCATTGTAACTAGATGTTGTCGTGATTTTGATGGATGGGTGAAGTGTGTTCAGTATATTGTTAAATATATTCAGATCTTCATTCGAGTATTTTTTTTCTCGGGCATTTACGTACCTACGTGCAATCATTTCATGCCCTCGTCAGAGGAAGTACTTCTTAAGAACATTTATACTACTTACCACGCACACGTTAAACTTTGTGCGTATCGTTTTGATCATACTTGACTATAATACTACGAATATAAAATATCAACCTTTAGATAATTACCTATTTCTATCCCGTAACTGTCAGCTTCCGTAACATTTGGTATGAAAGAAAACGGTGAGAATTCGAACCTCCTATGCATAATAAATTTTCCGAGCACTGTAGCATGATTATTATATTATATTTATGTCCATCTATTAATTTTCGACCTGTTTTAATTTTCCTACTCACCAAGTCTTCATCCCCGCAACCTTGCATTTCTCTTTCAAGCGTTCTAATAAACCTTATGTATTATATTTTCATACACAAAGCATTATCACTCCTACAATCAGTAATCATGCTTAAATATCGTTCTAGCTTAACACATTTCGTTAATCATTTTCTTTTCTTCTCCTTTCTCATTGTCTTTCCATGTCCAGCTAATTTACTCCACTCAGCATCTATCTACATAAACGTATATATTTCTTTACTGCCCACAAGGGGCTAAACATAGAGGGGACAAACAAGGACAGACAAAGGGTTTAAGTCGATTACATCGACCCCAGTGCGTAACTGGTACTTAATTTATCGACCCCGAAAGGATGAAAGGCAAAGTCGACCTCGGCGGAATTTGAACTCAGAACGTAACGGCAGACGAAATACGGCTACGCATTTCGCCCGGCTTGCTAATGTTTCTGCCAGCTCACAGCTCTACATAAACATATAAATACACGTAACTTTCTCAATGTTCAACTTGTCGTTTTCTTCCCTTACCCTCTTCTCTTTATTTCATTGTCCCCACCATAACTTTCTCAATTACTCTACCTATATCTTCCTGGCCTTAGTCAAACAGCTTATTTCCTGCTTTCCCCCTTAATACACTATATATTTTATTTAACATTAACCTTTTTTTTTTTTCTGAATCTCATTCTTTGCCTCTGACCTTTCCTGTTTTCCTTTTCTTTCTTTTTTTTCGCCGTGTTTCTGTTTGCTTCTTTCCTTTCCTCTCTTTTACTCCTCATCACTTCTTCCCCCCCCCCACTTCCACTTATACTTTTCATCACATGCAAGTGATAGATCTGTGTGTATATATGTAAGTACTTATATGTGTGTGTGTGTGTGTGTGTGTGTATGTGTGTGTGATGTCTTTCGTCATGGTCGACACCGACGGACGAACATTATGTACACACACACACACACACACACACACACACACACACACACAAATAATTGTTAGCAGTTATTGTTATCAAAATTAGTGAATCCCTAGCTTAATGATCTCGGCCGGTTATTATCGAAAACGCTTCGTCCCAAAGTGATCGATAAGCAGCTTCCACTGCATGATGATGATGATGATGATGATGATGATGATGATGATTTGTA
>NC_043015.1:15218066-15258066 GCF_006345805.1 Octopus sinensis | reverse complement strand
CCTACTCTAAGCTAATAAGAATGCGTGTGGCAACGTGAGGATCCATCCACCGCACGCGATAGACTGGCGGTTGCACGGACGTGAAAGCTACGTTGTTAGCCTCATTTCGTAAACGGTGGCTTTTAACGGGTGGAGAGCTGAACCATTCTGCGGTACAGAGGATTCGCAATCTAGACTAGGGTCTGAAAGTTTACCACACCATAGTGGGTTAGACCATGGTTCCTCTGCTTTGTGGCAGAAGTAGGAAGAAAGAGTGAGAGAAAGTTGTGATGAAAGAGTACAGCGGGGTTCACCACCACCATCCGTAACCTCGTGGAGCTTAGGTGTTTTTGCTCAATAAGCATTCACAATGCCCGGTCTGGGAATCGAAACCGTGTTCTTACGACCGCTAGTCCGCTGCCCTAACCACTGGGCCATTGCGCCTCCACACGTGCTGTTGTTTTCTGGAATCTTCTTCACCACTAAATCCACCGCCAATAATTCCATTACCATTGTTACGAAACATCACTTCTGTCACCATTAACTCCCGATATTTACCTCCCCTACTCACACTCTCAACCAAATCCACGAAAGATCACAGTTTTGATGAAGTTTCAATGGAAGTGTGGAGCAGTAGAACATCTATGAGACAATGATAGAGTCCTTCCATCGTCTTCATATGTAAGAATTAACACCATAGGCGCACGCGTGACTGTGTGCTAAGAAGTTTGCTTCCCAGCCATATGGTTTCGGCTTCAGTCCCACAGCGTGGTACTGTAGGGTTTTTACGACCGTACATAAGGAGTTGGCGACAAATGTCGCCTTTTGAACGCCGCACGGTCGCTCCTAACAAATATAAGATTAGCCAAATACATGATATAAAATATAGTGCCAAAAGGAATAAATGAAGGACAACAAACCTTTCTACTGTTTGAGAGAGAAGAAGACTTTATTCACAATGTACAAAGTGAAAGTGTTATGAGTGCTAGCGAAGTGTAATGACTGTGTGCATGCTACAAGTGTTTGTGTACACATACACACACACACACACACGCACACACACACACACACACACACATATGAGTATCAAAGATGTACAGGTGTCAATTCAGTACGGCCGTTTCAAGCGACTATTTTAACTGATTAATGAAAACATTACATCATAGCAACTACTTTAACATATTCGTATCAAATATTTACATTGATTCTGCAGCTATATCTTCTGCCAAAGATATAACAGCAGAATCAATGTAAATATTTGAGCTCCGTTGGTGATACTGATATGTTAAAGCAGTTAGTTTGTCCTTTATGTTTGAAGTCTATATAGTCATCTGAAGAAAACGGTTTATTTGCAATGATGTAATGTTTTCATTAATCAATTAAAGGAGTCGCTTGAAACGACCGAACTGAATTGACACCTGTACATCTTTGTTATTCATTTATATTTTATTCACCTACCCTAGAATTTGCACTTCTGAAATTTTATAGAAAGTATTTTTGTATTTTTATATAAAGTACATGTCTAAACAACCAAGAGCGAATCTCTTCACTAAGTTGAATCGTGTTAACTGCACACACTGCAAGAATGTCAAGTGCAAACACTTGTGCACAGAGTTTGATATTCACCTGATATTGTTTGGGTGTGCAAACTAGATCAACCTAACAAGGTGCCTCGATTTATGTACCTAATTCAACCGAATCTTAATTATATATGTATATATATATATATATATATATATATATATATTATATATATATATATAGCGCCATACTAATACAATTGTTTGTTTGTTTCCACCTGCCTTCGTCTTTTGTCTATTTTCATAAAGCTTCCCGTTATATATATATATATATATATATATTATATATATATATATTGTTACGCCACACGCAAGCCCTAGGTCTTCCGATGCCACCACATGGCCCTCACGCTAGCTCGCCGATTCTGCGAGCTAGCAGAATCGTTAGCACGTCGGGCGAAATGCTTAGCGGTATTTCGTCTGCCGTTACGTTGTGAGTTCAAATTCCGCCGAGGTCGACTTTGCCTTTCATCCTTTCGGGGTCGATAAATTAAGTACCAGTTAAGCACTGGGGTCGATATAATCGACATAATACCTATGTCTGTCCATGTTTGTCCCCTCTATGTTCAGCCCCTTGTGGGTAATAAAGAAATAGAAATAGGTTTACGTCAGAGTCTCTCTCTTTTTTTAATTTCAACAACATATCGTCTCTTCTCTTTTTTTTTAACATTTACATTTAAGTAAACACAACGGTTTTCTTTTTTTTTTTAATTTAAACATTAGATTCAAAACATACAGAAAAACAACATTTACCAGAACATTTGTTTCTTAAATTCGCGTCCGCAACAATTTAACTTCACAAACTCCCACTATAGTAGCACAGCTTCTTCATGTATCTCTCTCTATCAGTCTGTGACAGTCATCTTCTTGGCTGCCTCTCGTCCTGTCACCTCTCACACTGACTGTCTCCCTCTCTCACTGACTGACTCTTTAACTTAATGCTACCCGTATTTATAACGTCGTCCCAACATTTTTATTTCTTAAAACTTTCCGTGACCGTGTGGGGCCATAGATCAGTGCCTAGGACCATTAATAATCGTGCTCCTTGACAGGACAAAGGAAATACCAATGTCCTGAACAACTGGAGCGCCGGTTCGATTCCAACTAATGGAACAAGGGGCATAATGTTTTTTTGTTCGTTTACATTTTCCTTGGCGTCCGTAACAATATATATATATATATATATATATATATATATATATATATATATATATATATATATATATATATATATACATATACATATATATATATATATGTGTGTGTGTGTGTGTATGTGTATATTATCTGTCTGTCTGTCTGTCTGTCCGTCTATCTATCTATCTATCTATCTATCTAACTATCTATCTATCTATCTATATCTATCTATCTATCTATCCATCTCTCTCTCTCTCTCTCTCTCTATATATATATATATATATATATATATATATATATATATATATATATATATATATGAGCTAGGAGAGATGGCATGCTTTTGACCTGTTACAGGACCGCCGAGACTAGTTGGAATGAAGGAAGTGAATATCTTCAAACTGGAAACCTGGTCTACATGGTTGCAACAGAGTGGAATCAGATAAAAGCATACCAGGGACAAGGTAGTTGTGTTCAACCGAGTGGACAACAGTTTATCTCTCTCCTCTCCTCTTCCGTCCCTCCTCTCTTTCTCTCTACCTCTTTCTATCCTTCTCTCTCTTTCTCTGTCTCTTTCTCTCCCACACACATGTCTTTTCTATATGATTATGGAAATGTTAAATTCTCTTAAAATATCGACTTAACAGACATTGATTTGTAGATTGTTGAATATAACGTAAACAGAAATAAATAGTTTAAAACTATTATGCATTTTGATCTATTAGACGTTTCTTTTACTTCGATTTTGTTTTATTACCTTCTTTAACTTAACTCTTTCTTGAATTTATACCTCTATTTCAATGAAGCAAAGTATTACTTATTTCGGGCATAAAACAACGGCTCATACACTAGTATTATTATAGATATAATGACACAGTTCATAGATGCAGTTGAACTCTGAAGTCATTAATAAATTACCTACAGGATATTTCAAGATGATAAGATAACCTAAATTGTAGTAAGACTTTCATGAATATAGCGCACAAACGTTTTACTGTTTATAGACAATTTCACTCAATCATTGATAGGATAGAAATTATATTCTTTAACAAGTTAGCCCCAGCGAGGTGAGAAACAATGTACTGGAGACAGAGGAGAATGAAAGTCTTGGACCGATGCTGTCTTCGTCTTTGATGGTCTGTCATAAGCGAGTAGGCAACAGGTGGATGTGACGGTAGTGAATATGACCATTGCCAGTCGTTGATGTATCCGATGCAGTTGATGCACAGTTTGAATGTATGTCAGTTGACATTTGCAGAGGATATCCAGAGGAAATCTGTTCAAGGGAGGAATGATTTAGAAAAGTAAATGAGAGGAAACAAGGAGGGACGAGAGTGTCGGTCAGGTCTGAGTAGATCGGGTATGCATCTTACTAATTCAGAGGAAAAGGAATCTTCGTAAAAGCAATCGATGAGACAATGGGATAAGAAATAGCAGTCTTTGAGCAAGTCGTTGAAGTGTATTGATCAATAGGTTTTTACCAAGGAGATACACGAGCTTCTTTCGAAGTTTTGGGTGTTTATGTGTATAGCAACTTCGTTAATCCGGATTTGTGAACAGTACACCAAGCAGTCCGCACTTGAGCGTTAGTGATGCAGTTGTGCTCTTCATTGTATTCCGAAATATACTACGAGCTCATCTTATTTGAATTAAAAAAATAAAAAATTGTTAAATTTATTTCCAAAATATGTTGTTTACTTTTAAGTATTTTGCTTAACACTTTCATTTCTTGCTTATCACCAATCTCTATTGTATGTTGCAATTCTTTAAGTGAACATTGGTCTCTCTACTCAAATATTCTCTTTGCTATTTCATGGGTAGCAACTAACCAAAGTTTCAGAACCACTGGTAACCACAAACCAACAACCTAAGCAAGACATGGTACAGTAGTTTACTGTTTGAGAAATGAGATCAATGCATTAGTATCTAAAAAATGCATCGGAAAAAGGTCTCCTATAAGTTGACTGCTAATGTTTCTCCTACTTGTTCAGTACTGCAAAATCGACAGTCATATTTGCTAAATAAACAAGGCTACAGAATTAGTACACCCAAATCTAAGAACATTTTTTACTCTTTCTTTGTAGACAAGTTGCAGTTCTAATGACCAAGTACCAACCATTAACAAAAGCAGTTGAGTCGCTTTACCCAATATTCCATTAAGATTGGAATAACATTTGATGTGTTGGTAAAAAGTCCAGAATTAATTAACTGTCAAGAAGAAAAAAAAAAGCAAGAAATAAATGGCTTCTTAAAACAACCAACGCAACCAGGTGAACATCGCAGTTATTTAGGGTAGGACGAGTATGTTGAGTGTGGGGCAGGGGGATTATGAAATGAATACATCAAGAGAGTAAGAAAAATATGGCTCTCTTTCATTTCAACAATCTATAAACATATTTTCCCACAATACATTTGTAGCACTTACCTTAATCCCTGCTTTCAGAGATTTTGATTGAATACTCGGACCGATAGATGTGAAGATCCGAAAACCGTTGTGACTGATAATTTTACTGGAAACAAATACTTATATTTTCTTGATAAGAAGGGAGGTAGAGAATCTCAAATTGCGTCAATAATATATCTGGATCGCATTGTGATGCCAAAGCAACATCTTTAGCAGAGAAACGACTATCTGGCTGAAGGTTGTAAGCATGAAAAATAAAAACTGAACAGACCACTTTTTAATGAATATTTATTGGTTTCAAATTTTGGTACAGGACCAGCAGTTTCGGAAGAGGGATTAAGTCGATTAGATCGATTCATGTACTCAATTGGTACTTATTTTATCGACTCCCACCCACGAAAGAATGGAAGGCAAAGTCGACCTCAGCTGTATTTGATCTCAGAATGTAAAGACGGACGAAATGCCGCTAAACATTTTGCCCGTTGTGCTAACGATTCTGCCAGCTCGCCGCCTTACTCTTTAAGGAATGATGGCAGCTTCTACGTAGCCGACCAAAACCAGGAAAGGTTACCTCTCTGCAATGCAGGAACAAGAAATTCCAGAGAGGTACATAATTCACAAAGTATACAAAAGCGTACCAAGTCCTAATAAATACAGCCCGATGAAAACTTATAATGTAAACTAGTGTACTTAATTTGGTGGGTTGCGAAACTGTAGGCAATATACGAGGTGGTATCAAAAAGTTCCCGGACTAGCTATGTTCCAACTTCCTGTCCATGATAAAATCGCAGACTACAGCATACACGTGATCAGAAAAACACTAATTTCACAACTTACGTAGTAAATTCTGCGATGTCACTCGGCACACTGCCTTGATGCTGGTCGCTGCTAGCTCTCACCGCACACCCAACTGTGTGCTGCCATCTGTTGGCGCGCTACAGAACTAGACCGGGAACTTTTTGACATCACCTCGTATAAAGGTAAAAAAAAACTGGCAAGTGAAAACAGCTAACAACCTGTAATTATCTGAGAAGACAAAGAAATTCTGCTGTGAAAGTAAACTGCTTGCTTCACACCTTTATTGTCAATAAAAATATCACAGGAAGATGACTTGTCTGCATCATTGACAGAGAATCTTACAATAACTTAAACAAATAAAATTTTAGCCCGACCATTATAAGATCAACATGCTAACCCGTTTAGGAGAGAAGTCAAGTTAGTGTTCACGTATTTAAAGTAAGAATCATTAAAAATCATCAAAATGCTAACAAGAAATACGGTGAGGGAAAAACAATACTAATCGTTGGTTAGTGTTTTATTTTTCTACGTACGGGAGACAACTCTAGACATGTCTTATTATGACCTCATCAGTGAACCAGGCATTTCACCTTATATAATTGCATGAATTGGGGATCACTAATTAAATGTACAAGAATAAACACTGGTTGGCGTAGAAAACTAGAATCTTAAAGAGAACAAATAACTCTACCCAGTAAATGCTATCAGTGTGAAAAAACAACTGTTAAGTTAGTTTTAATCTATTTAAAGCATGGATTTATCAGGAAATTCCTGCATTATGAAACAATACTTTTCAAAACACATTGAAAATTTCGCATATCTTATTTACTTATTCCTTACATATATATCCATCTTAGTTCTTCTCCCTTCTTATCTTTTTTTCTCTTTCTACTTAACATTTCGTTTTTGTCTTTTTTATCGGGCATGTAGTCGACACTTTTGTTCAATATAGATTTTATTAAACATCGTAAATCTAATCAAAAAGAGATAAGAACATACATGCATTCATGGTATATACATATGTGCATACATATAAGTTGATATTTAGGCCGACGGGACTCCTCATCAAGATCTTTTTACGACTACCACCTCTTAATATCAAAATTAAATACAATGAGCATATTTCGGTAAACAGTTTTATTCAAGATAGTAATGATACTTGATACGAACTTGTCCAAATGCTATATAAGCAACGTGAGCCAATATAGGACCAATAAATATTAGCCAAATTTCCTTCAAATTATATTCTACCGTCTTGAGAAGGAAAGAGTGACATTGGATAATGCAATCCTACATAACTCTAAAAAGATGGGTTGGTCATGGCTGGAATGCCTGTAATCACAGATCTGCTCAATCAAGGTTAAACAACAATAAACACCACAACATGGTTAGATATCATAACAATGGTGATCACAACTATTTCAAACAACAACAACAAAAATTTCAATTATAGAAGAAATCAGGAATTATGAAATGCAAGCCTTTGATTGATGAACTTAAATATTTGTGTGAGTGTGTGTGTGTGTGTGTGTGTGTGTGTATGTGTGTGTGTCTGTGTCTGTATGTGTGTGTGTGTGTGTGTGTGTGTGTGTGTGTGTGTGTTGTGTGTGTGTGTAACAATAAGGTATATTAAGGTATATTATAAAACTGAAAAACTGCTTCAGCTCTCTATGCGTAAACACTCAATCACACTACAACAAACCACATCCATTAAATTATTTTGTTTTGCCTGGCAGTAAGTTGAGTATATTGACTGAGTTTATTTCAAAATATAAAAAAGTAAAACAAACAGCTACAAAGATGATGATGAACAAGGTAGTCCAACATGTCTGAAACTGTGTTGACATTCCATATTAATAAATAGGAGCCAAATTCACCGGTTGGTAGCACACCGATTGTAAGCAGGCTAGTTGATAGCGCACCCAAGTAATGGTATACCAAACTACGCATTTATTTCTCCTTCCGCCTCTCATATTGTGTATCTACTTTCTCTAGACTTTGCATTGTCCATTTTTTTATCCAATATTTCCCTCACCCAGAACATCAATTTGATGGAATTTACTCTTTGCCCATGTTTCTCGTGTAACTGTCAATATGCACTTGTGCAAGAACATAAATGCTGAACAAGGCATTTATTTGTCATGTCTTTACTCCACCAGGATAGAAACTACGTATTTTGATTTTAAATTTTATTTCAGCGATATTTCCCGTTCACATTACACGTGAGAACTTGAGAATTGTTTGGGGGCTGCATCACTGAGTTTCAAAATGCAATTATTACTTGAATTTGTGTGAATTACAATCTCATTCAAACTTGTATTTTACGAACCTAAAGAAATAAACATGCTCTGCTTAACTACACTGGCACAAGTTAACTTTCTGGTCTCTCCCACATCTACATTCTCTATACACATACATGAATTAAACTCAATCATACATGAATAAAAGGAGAAAAACCAGTTGTTGAAAGTAAATTGGAATGTCTACAGCCTGATACCAAAACTACTAAGAACTGTGTAAATATCCATTTAATATTGTTATTTCTAACTTGGGAACAGAAACTTAATTTCTAACTCTAGTGAATTTAGTGTTAGGGTACTAGAAGTGATATAAACTGTTAAGAAGTTTGGAAATATTCTAAACGGATCTTCTATTCTTGTTGATATTTTGTATGTGTATATGTATCGTAGTGTGCGCGCGTACGCGTATTTTTGTACGTAAATACAGTATAATCCAAGTTATGGATCAATTCTGAAGTGATCGATCCTACTGATAATGATAATGATTCTAATTTATCACATAGGTCAGTAAATAAAGAAAGGTGAAATACGAACGTTTTTAACTAAGTTAGCGATTTGTTCTGATAAAGTTTATATCTGTTGCAATATCATTCGTATTTTATCTGGCTTAATAACAGACTTCCAATTAATGGTGCAGTCTGTTCGGTTTCGTACGTTCATTTTAGGGCGCTGGAGAGGATGAAGAGTGTGGAGGGCTGACTAGGCTGCCTAATTTGAATTTCAAATCCCGAAGGCTCAGAATTTGATTTGACGTAATATGGGAAAGATGGAATAAGAATCGATAACTTGCCCCTAAACTTGCAAAAACATGTTATTCAATAGAAGAAAGCATTATTTAATATTCTCTGTAAATACTAAGCTCAGAAGTGTTCTTTTTAAAAATATCAGGCGGTGATGGTGGTTATACACCACAAATATATATTTTTAAAGAATGTCATACAAAGAAGATTTAAATTGTAATACTTAAAAAAGATTAGATAAAGTATTTTTTATTAATAAACAGCTTATTATAAATCAAGAGCTCCAATCAAGAAGAATGTTTTATGTATCAAAATCGCAAAAGAAACGTAAATTATTTAGCACATTGGAGCAAATATTCAAATATATAAAGAATAAATTATTTTTTAAAATCTTATTTTAGTCATAGAGAGAAAGACAATGTTCGGAACCGTAGCAAGATCTGTTAGGCTGACTAGGTTGATATGGTTGATGCCCGGCTTGAACTTCTGCAATCGATATCTGTAGGGAGAAAGAGAACAAAGAGTGAATTCCAGAGCATTGTGGTTTGAAGGGAAAATAATTGGATGAGTCTGTGATGACTATAGAGGTAGAGCTAGATGTGTCAGATGATAAACAGCTTCTTAGTCAGAGAAATGAAGATATAACACTATTGAATTATTTCTGTGGTTTCCATTAATTATATCATCTTTAGGAATATTCGGAATATGCTTGCAATATTCGGAAAGTTAGCGGACCTTTTGTATAAAGAGTTAAGCACATTAGAGTTGACCTGAGAGGTGAAATGGTGGAGCTGAGAAGATACACATTTTCTCTCCGTATTTTCTCCGTAGTTAGGTTTTTGTTAGTTATGATTTTTTTTAAATGTCTAATAACATTGAAGAGTACATAAAGCCATTATTAGACTGATGGCATGGAATCACTGACACACACTCTAACCTCAGAAGCTGGTTGTCCTCGTGCCACCGCTACCCAAGTCCAAACTACGTATTTATTTCTCCTTCCGCCTCTCATATTGTGTATCTACTTTCTCTAGACTTTCCACTGTCCATTTTTTTATCTAATATTTCCCTCACCCAGAACATCAATTTGATGGAATTTACTCTTTGCCCATGTTTCTCGTGTAACTGACTATATGCACTTGTACATGAACATTACTCGATCTACCTGTTTCGAAAGTATGTAAAACCTGTGGCATAGCCTCTTTCTCCAGAAACTACTCCCTAAAAGTATCGAAAATCCCGATACTTTGAATCAAGAGTGCCTTCAAACAGAGCACCAATGAAAAAGAAACAGAGCAACTCTGCTGCTTTCAGTCATTCTGTCCAGAATATCCAACTCTTAGAATTTACCCAAAGAGCATGCAAGGAAACAAGATAAAGGTTTTCAGCCAAAATCACACCACGATTCTTTTTCTCTTTATGTGTCCCCTAACTTTTCCTAAATCTGAAGTATGCTGGAAATATAATCCAGTGTGTGCCTTAATTAATAGAATGGAAAAAGCGGGTGCAGAGTACTATAATATTTTTAAGTACTGAACCTGCGGAAAAGTAGAGGATAAGAAGAAAAGAACTCAAAGCATTGTTGTTGTAGTTAGAATTTACTAAATAAATTTCAGAAATTGTTCAACAAATAGTGTAAGTACGTTTTTGTTTTTTACATTCTTTTTGATCTTTACTGCATTAAAAAAAAATTAATTGATATTTTTGACTTAAAAATTTGTTTGTCTTTAGCTAAAACATTCCTATCTTATTTTTGATATTATATCATTTTTTAATTTTATTTTCTTATCCAAAAGTTTTAAATCACTGATATTGTGTTAAAATTAAACACATGTTGAATATTTATAATTCAAAAATAACAGTAGAAAATGTTAAAAAGATAAATTTTTTTAAAGAAACAATAGAATTAATTTCTTTAAAGTTTGCAGATAATAAAGTATTTTCTATTTACAGTCAGAAGAATATGTAAAAAAAAATGAAAACTAATGAATAAATTGAGTACGAAATGTAGAAATGACTCTCTAGCGTTTTTTACACTTAATATATTGTCAATTTTGCTTAAATTGCTATTATGTGATTTTTTTTTTAGTGCTTTAAGCATTAAATTTGTAATATTAAATTTTTAATGTGTAAACTTGCAGGTAATAAGTTTTTTCACTAAAATTGAAAATAAATAGCTTCTTGCGTATTTCAATTTTTTGTTATGTGAAAATAAAAAGTATAAAAGGGCAATTATTACTATTTTAGTTTTTAGGTTCTGATTTCAGCAACAATGTTTTAAGTTTTGGTTTCTTTTCACCTTGTCCTGTGCTTTTCCAGGTTCAATATCTCAGAATATTTCTTCACTCTGCGCCCGCATTTTTCATTCTAATCCACTTTCTTTTTTAGAGGCAACACTTCTGTTATTATAATTACTTATATTTATCTTTATAGTTTTTCATTCTAGTAATACTAAACCTGTGACAAATATTTTAGCTCAATACAAAGAAATTTGCAATAAAATGCCAAATTAAAATATGAAAACAAATTTTCTCAAACAATTTCCTCATCTTTTGTTTGGTAGCTAGTCACATTTCTGGTTAACATCATACAATTTTCTCCAATATAATGACAGCTAACATTTGCCTGCCATATTAAAAACAGTAAAGGATTGTAATCACTAATAATTTTTCTCCAGATGATTTTCTTTGAAGTTGATGAAGCCTTTTAAAATATTTCCCATTTCTTCTTAATTTGATACTTTCAGCAACAGGGAAGAAATTGAATCTTCAGCCTTAGGAAAGCCATATCGACATTTTCTGGTCCAATTTTTCCTTTTCCATAAATTCTCTAGAAAGTTTTGCTACTTGAATGCATTTGCAATGACTGAACAAATCGCGAAAGAGCTAGATACTGAACAGAGCGATCTGCAAGGAAAATATTGTTCAATAAACGTTTGAATTTTTTCTAGAGAATCTTTGTCTTAAATAAGTGTTTGATCCATCCTAATTTTCATATGAACGTGAGGAGCCCCTCTTTGTTGATACTCTATTCTCCAAAGTTAAAGTGTGATGTTGCAACAAATTAGATTATATTTTGTCAAAAACACTTTATTCAGTGTAGCTTGTAATTGATGATAAAAATGTTCACTAACAGCAACAACATCATTTACACACAAAGTGCTTGTTTTGATAGTTTCAATATATCTATTTTTATAAACGCACTTTCAAGCGCTGAGTGAGTTGGTATTTTACTAGAAATATAGAAAATCTCAAACGCAAAATAGCAGTGATAACAGTTTGGAAGATCGGGAAGAAAATAGAAAAAGAAGTTTTTAAAAAAAAGTGACCAGCATACGGCTACAGAGAAACGAAACCCGTATCTCTCAAATGTTGGTTAAGCGATCTGTTCCATTAAGCTAGATGAGCCTTGACAGTCGCTACTCTCTTTTATAATGTTAAATATCTTAACATGACAAAAATATTTTGATTTTTCTAAATGATCACCTGTTTTTTGTCAACGCTACACCACGTTTTTGTAGCTAATATATTTTGTCGAGATTTTCACCACAGGATTCCTCTCAAAGAAATTTTTTTATATCAACACAACTATTGTATAATTTTCTTTTACTATAGCTGAGATATTTTGATTTAAAGTCAAATTTGGGGGTTACTTACGATTTTTTCGTCACTTAAAGTCACGCCACTGTTTTCATAGTTAATATTTTCTAACGAGGTTTTCACATGAAGACTCTTCTCAATGAGCATATTCTTTTAAACC
Source organism: Octopus sinensis (assembly GCF_006345805.1). Classification (NCBI taxonomy): domain Eukaryota; kingdom Metazoa; phylum Mollusca; class Cephalopoda; order Octopoda; family Octopodidae; genus Octopus; species Octopus sinensis. The sequence continues at coordinate 15,245,369 of NC_043015.1, read as the reverse complement.
TAAATAATCTATACTTTTCTTTTAAAATAACTGAGATATTTTCATTCAGAGTCAATTTTTCGCCTTACTCTCCCATTTTGATCTCACATATTTTGACTTAACTTCTTTTTTAATGAGCCAAATTTCAGTTATTTTATTTCCAATGTAGCTTAATACTGAACCACCATTACTAAAAACAAAACAAAAAAACTGCATTCAATTTGTTTGAGAACTGAATTAGTGGTGAAGCCTAGAACAGCTCGCGAGTGACTAAAAGTTAACCTTAAGAATATATTCACCCATAGTCGTGAGTGAATGATACTGTTCCTCTTAGCAGAGAGTACGCATTATACGAGAATTGATTCGGTCAAGCTGATAAAAGAAAAACTCCCGGGGTTGTTGCTAGCTGTTCCTCGGCTCTTGAGTTTACTTTATGGCAGTTTCTGAGAGATAATAATATTTCACAATATCGAGTAGCATAGGCTACGAGATGTCACACATTTCAATTCAACAGGTTCTTAATGAGGAATTTGTGGAGGCGCAATGGCCCAGTGGTTAGGGCAGCGGACTCGCGGTCATAGGATCGCGGTTTCGATTCCCAGACCGGGCATTGTGAGTGTTTATTGAGCGAAAACACATAAAAGCTCCACGTGGCTCCGGTAGGGGATAGTGGTGATCCCTGCTGTACTCTTTCACCACAACTTTCTCTCAATCTTACTTCCTGTTTCTGTTGTACCTGTATTTCAAAGGGCCGGCCTTGTCACTCTCTGTCACGCTGAATATCCCCGAGAACTACGTTAAGGGTACACGTGTCTGTGGAGTGCTCAGCCACTTACACGTTAATTTCACGAGCAGGCTGTTCCGTTGATTCGGATCAACCGGAACCCTCATCGTCGTTACCGACGGAGTGCTTCCAATGAGGAATTTGCATTACGGTATAATCAAAGATTCTGGCCTCAATTGTCAAAAGTCGATGACTGAAATTAACAAATATGTTTTAACCCAGCATGTAAGAGAGAGCTCTTTGCTTAATAGTAGTTTGTTGTCTATTAAGTGTACTGGACTGGTATCCCAAGACTTTCAGTTGACTCAAAGTTTTTCGTTCTCTCTACTTACTAGTTATACTGTTACATCAAGTTACTATGCATCAGGATAAATGATAACTTCCACTCCTTTTTAAACTCCCCATAAAAGCGTCATTCCTACAACCAAAACATACGAGTCTATCATGTATACGAATAACACCCTAAATATCCAACAATGAGGACATTAACAACCTGTTCTCATTCAATAGAACCAAGAAGCAGTCAGAACACATATCAATAAATCAATCCTGAATACTATTCATTCTCTATTCATGAACAGCTCACAGCTAAAACCCTCATTAAAAATGTTCTCAAATTTTCTGATGAGTTACATGATGAGCAGACATTTACAAAATTGCCAAAAATGCAGATCAGAAAGTTCAGTTGTCCTGAATAGTTGTAGACTCTCTATAAGTACAAATGTAACTCACATGAGGTTTTCAGCTTACAAATCTGGTATGACATAAGTACTACAGATCGACTAAAAAATAGGCCATCTAGATCACTTACTCATGGATATACTCCCTCTCTCTCCCTCAGTTTCTGCCTGTTTGTTAGTCTCTCTCTCTCTCTCTCTCTCTCTCTCTCTCTCTCTCTCTCTCTCTCTCTCTCTCTCTTTCTCCTACCGACAAGACCCTTGATGTTCCAAACTCCGTTTTTTTTCTTCGCATTTTGACCAGCATAAATTGAAGCTGACACCATCCAAACCAACTTCATCAGTCACGGAAAGATTTCGTTCAAAGATCCAAGAGCTCAGATTTAGAAAAGTAGAAATTGTTTCACGTATTAAGTTTACTTGCAAACGTTTTCATATCATTTCATCTAGTTTCAGCTCACGAGCTGTGGCCATGCTGGGGCACCGCCATTAAAAGTTTTATTGGAGAATCCGGATAAACATCTGTTACTGATGTTTATTGAACGAAATAGTTATTATTGGATATTGGCAATGGATCGCCAGTCCAGCTCGTTAGGAATTTAGTTTCACAATAGACTAAGTTTAGAAGACTGGTTCAAGGGTGACATCGAAATAAGTAAAGAAATTTAGGTGTAACATACTTTTTAAAGAATGATTTCTTGTGTTCAGAAGATTTGTTAATCTTTAAATTGACAACACTTAGAATGACAGTAGACTTCTTCAACATTTCAATTATTCACAAATCAATTATCTCAGCTTGCCATGGAAAGATCACGACGTATCGCCACCCAAAATGAGTGGTGAAGTAATCTGTTCTCTTAGTGGTTCAGTACAACTGCGAAGTATGGCGAGCAAACATTGAGCAACATTGTGAAGTCCGCAGCTTTGGCGTCGCAAGCTGCAGATTCTGTGGATACACTGCAAGACCAACGCATCCTCCCAGACCAAACTGGAATTTCACCTAGCTTGGTAAGTACTGTACGCAACCTAAAACTGATATATTTTGACCATATATGCCACCAGCCATTCGACAGTCTCGAGTGAACTGTCATGATTGGCAAGTGTTGGTGTAGGAGAACACCTCAGCAGTGAGTTGCTAAAACAGTAAATGAACAACTAATCTATATACCACTCACTGAGAACAGTCCCAAACCGATCGCTGTTGTGAGCGCTTGCCAAGGAGGACATCAGGGATTGTTCGTTGACCTGAAGGTACATTGACGGGGAAGATTAACAAAACTATTTACTTTCTTAATAGATCTCTTAACACTATTTCATAATATATTTTTTAATCTTTAAAATTACAAGGGACATTAGCATCTTAATCTAATGATATAAATAATCAATCACTATATACACATATATACAGTCTGTTTTATATCTTCATTTTGTTTTTTTTTAACCATATGACATAAACATGAGAATAAATCATCACAGGCGCGGTGAACAGCGAGATTTAAAACGGTGACTTGCATTTTCATATTAAATACTTTCCGGCAGATTCCAACATGAATATACTAATTGCTGTTGTGGACAGCTTACTCTTGACGACGACCGTGTTCATAACACACTCGTTTCATTGGTACAAAGGATTCTGGGAGACCGGTGTTTTAACATGTTGTATCTTGTCAGCTAGAAGCACCGGGACTAATGAATCTAACAAGAACCAATACCCTTGTTTATAATTTTAGGGAACAAAATGTTCTCTGGCCCTAGCTGATATCTGTCAATCGGTAATAAATCGCCATGTGTCAGCTATTAGATATCAGATATCAGCACAGACCAGCGAACAGTTTGTTGACTGAAATGAGAAACAAAACCAGCAGCTCATTCCTTGGTCCGTGTGCTAGTGACTGACGAAACACAACTCTGTCGAAGCACCGGTGTCCCAGAATCCCTCAATGAATCAAGTGCAGTATGAACACATATTCGTTATAAAGGAGTTGTTTTCCCGTGGCATACAGAACAGCGATTAGCATTTTCATGTTCGAATCTTTCAGAACGAATTTAGAAAAAATATCCACGACATCGCCCAAAAGATGAGAAATATATTCAGAACAGTCACTACCCATGAATTTATTCAAAACAATTCCAATCACTACTGCTACAACCACAACAGGTCACTTTTAGGTCACTTGACCATTGAAGAACAGTCTACTACTGTCATACCACTCCCGTCTTCTTCTTCTTCTTCTTCTTCTTCTTCTTCTTCTTCTTCTTCTTCTTCTTCTTCTTCTTCTTTTCTTCTTCTTCTTCTTCTTCTTCTTCTTCTTCTTCTTCTTATTCACCGCCTCCTTCTTCAGCTGCTGCTGCAGCTACTTAAACAATCAAAATCCAGAACCAACATCCCTCATATTAACCTTTCCTTCAGATCCCTACCTACTGAGTCTTCACAAAAATAAAAGAGAGAGACAGACAGACGGACAGCAAAATGTCCTACCTATTTCAAAACTAAGGAAATATTTTAAAAAACATTTCATTTAATTTTTTCCACAATTTCATTGTTTTTCTTATTTTATTCTAAGTTGAAAAAGTCGAAAAGACTGAAACCGATACTAAAATGTTCATCAAGATATAATTTTTTTAGTATTTTTTACCTTGTTTTATTTTCCTAACAAAAAGTGTGTGTGTTGTTAGTTCGTGGTTCGGCTAGGTTTTTAGGCGCAAGAGAATATCTTCTCAATGCTCTTGGTGTTAAAAACACCTGAAACTAAGTCATACCCAAGCGAGACAACTCACATCAGGTCCCTTTCGGAGCAATAGACATCGATGTTTCGTCACTGTTGCGCTTTTCAATAACACGTACCGAACAAGGCCTGCTGCAAGCCTTCTTCGGAACGTGACATCGAAAAGTTATAACAATGAGGAAACACCCAATGTCTGTCGCTCTGAAAGAGACCTGGTATAAGTAGTCTTATTTGCCTATGACTTACTTTCAGGTGTTTTAACACGAGGCGCATTGAAAAGATATTCTCTTACGCCACAAAACGCAGCCGACACACGAACTAACAACACACACACACACACATCTGTTCGATTTTTTTTTATATACCTCGAGCTGCTTCAAATTCATATTTGAATATACATACATACATATATACATACATACATACATACATACATACATACATACATACATACATACATATATATATATAGGCAAGGAAAAATTATAAAAAGGCAGAATGCTAAATTGAAGGTAAATTTTAATGAAAATGGGTGTATGGAAAATTTTTTAAAGTTTTTTTTTAAAATATATATATTAATTCATACCGGTTTTCGTCGCATATATATATATATATATATATAGAGAGAGAGAGAGAGAGAGAGAGAGAGAGAGAGAGAGAGAGAGAGAGAAAGAGAGAGAGAGAGGAGAGACAGACAGACAGACAGACAGACAGACAGACAGACAGACAGACAGATAGATAGATAGATAGATATACATGTGGGTGTGGGTGTGAGGTGTGTGGGTGAGTGTGTGTCTTTGTGTCCATGTTTGCCCCCTACCACCACTTGACAACTGGTGAAGATATGTTTACGTGCCCGTAACTTAACGACTCAGCTAAAGCGACCGATAGAATTAGTGCCAGGTTTTAAAAAACAGAATAAATACTGAGGTCGGTTCATTCGACCAAAAATTCTTCAGGGCAGTGCCCCAGCATGGCCGCTATCTAATGACTGAAACAAGTAAATGACAAAAGACAAATAGAGAAATAATTAACTAACGTTGAGCGTTTTAGATTAAACCCACTATGAAAACAGTGAAACGGTTGAACGTTAAAATAGTTGAACGTTAAAATCGACGATGGCAGTAAAATTTATGCCCTGAGATTGTTTTCAGAAACAGAGACTATTTCACTAAGAATTCTTGTTTCACATGCTTTAGATAATGACCTTTCTATTGTATTTCTGTACCGTTATATAATAAACTCCCTGTGTTGTAGTATGTGTATCTGTATGAGAGTGTAAAAAGCTATGCTTGTAAATCTGAGCATGTATGCTTGAGTGTGTGTTTGTGTGTGTGTGTGTGTGTGTGTGTGTGTGTGTGTGTGTGTGTGTGTGTGTGTGTGTGTGTGTGTGTGTGTGTGTGTGTGTGTGTGTCTGTGTGTGTGTGCAGATAGGTGGGTGCCATTTCATCAGGTGAGAGACACTTAACGATACATCTTTACTGCTTACAAATCTGTCAACTTCTAAAGTAATTACTAGCCGAACATAGATAATTTTGTTAGAAACCCTTTCAGGTGCGGAGGTCACTTCGTCAGTCCTGTAGGGCCGGTCGAACAAGGAGTCAAATTGCTTTTGAGATCTCCCATAGAACCTAACAACATCAAACGCAAACTTTGTTATTTTTTCATCAATCTTGTTCTTTTCCATTTTTTCGCTTTCTGTTTTTGTTTTTGTTTAGTTTCCTAACTGGGAAGGCAACGTAAGAGATCGGTTAAAAAAGCAACACAATCAAACTCAAAAACAGAAGTGTATTTTTAGTAGAAGCAAGCAAAGCAAGGCCACCTATGATTACTTTGAAGTAGTTTCAGAGAGGGAAAGACATTCTACTTCTTGTTCCATCTTATAGCAAGGATTTGACATCAAAACCTTACAACTTCGTTTTTGTTTTAAAATACTTTATTTTATTTTTCTATATGCTTGTTTTTTGATTTGTATTATTTTAATATTTTTTTCTGCACTAAAAGTTTTTATTTTATTTTCCTTTAGAATCTTCTACTCATTAATTTCTTTTCTTCCGTAGTTTCACCACATATCCATACAGCAGGCACATGTATATACTCTCATACATATAACTATACAGATGCATATATACTGCACACACACACACACACACACACACACACACACACACACACACACACACACACACACACACACACACTCACATAAATATAGCCGAGATATTTTTCATTTCGCATTCCCACGTCGTACACACTGGTGGCCAACAGGAAGATTATCTTATACACAAAAACAAACATTCCACTTCAGTGACGCTTGTTTCTTTCAATTACTTCTCCATTCGCTCTTTATATATTTTGAAATATTCACAATATATATATATATATATATATATATATATATGTTCGAAACTTAGGAGAAAAAGATGAGATTGTATGATGTTCATGTCTGTCTAATTAAATTAGGATTCAACGGGGAATTGAAACCGAGTCACTGACTGCTCATCGAAACGTTACATCATTATATGCGCCCACTAGTAGTTGTGGGACTTTGGTTAACTATAAGGCCCTTGTATGTATGTATGTATGTATGTATGTATGTATGTATGCATGTATGTATGTATGTATGTATGTATGTATGTATGTATGTATGTATGTACGGGGGTGAGTCAAAAAGTAATGCCATCTTGTTTAGGACAGGTATAATTACCAACACAGGAATATGTATCATACATCAAAATGAAGCTGGTCCTCTGTGGATCACATCCCTACTTCTGAACATAGTCACCGTTTCTCTCAATAGCTATATTCCACCTTCGAATGAGAGCATGTATCCCTGTCCCGTAAAATTCTGTTGACTGTTCTTTGAGCCACTTCTTCACTACAGTTTTCTCTTCCTCGTCACTGGAATAATGTTTGCCTCTCAAACCCTCTTTAATGGGGCCAAAGAGATGATAGTCCAATGATAAGGAACTGAAAACTGTAGTGAAGAAGTGGGTCAAAGAACAGTTAACAGAATTTTACGGGCAGGGATACATGCTCTCATTCGAAGGTAGTCTCCCAGAACGTTCGTCAATATCGACATTTTTTCGGCGACCCGTACATTTGTGTGCGGTTCATACACTCCTCTCCATACACTTTCTGCAACTTTGCATAGGCCTCTGAGCAAGCATTGCCATGACAACTTACTCTGTCAAGGTCAATGCAACGATCACGCGTTACACACCTTCCTTCCCAAGCGCTGCTGTAAACAACGGAAGTGAGTTAGAACGTTAAAACTTAGTGCGCATGATCAGCAAAGTTGAAGGTCACTCTTTGCCTAGCGGCTTTATTCTGCGTGCTTTAGTTTCGTTACTATGGCAACAGTCCGGATACTTATTGATCAGACCTCGTATGTATATGTGTGTGTGTGTGTGTGTGTGTGTTTAATTGTTTCTGAGGAGAGTCATTCTCTTTTAGTGTTTTATTAATTTAACACAATCACCGATTTCCAAGTGTGGAACTTAGGTGTTTCGCTCATAAACACACACATCACCCGGTCTGAGATTCGAACCCGCGAGTCCGTTGCTCTGACCACTTGGCCATATGCCTCCAAAAAAAAAAAATAGTACTGGGGTCGATTTGTTTGACTAAACCATTCAAGGCGGTTCTCCAGCATGGCTGCAGTCCCTTGATTGAAACAAGTAAAAGAGATAAAAGAATAAGAGATATTATATATGTTGGGGGAGGGGTGCGCGTGCGTGTGTGTGTGAGCGAGTGTGCGCGCTCGTGTGTGTATGTATATTATACACTCACACACAAATACTAACCCGTGTATAAATAAATTGTACTTCATGTATTAAATACTTTCTTGTTTGTATATTCGAATGTAAACAAACATACAGTTATACAAATACATTAACATACCTACCTCTTTGGCGATGACGGGAGAATTTATGGCAAAAAGGTTTATAATGCCAACAAAATAGCTGGAATTATTAACAATATTTTCAGCTGGAAAACAAATTTGGTCAAAAGAAATGTTCACATTTGATTGTTGAACATGGAAAATCAGAGCTCCTAACACAAAATGCGGGCATTCTCTCTATCACTCCTGTTCCACACAAAAAACGCTACAAATACCTAAGCATTGATGAAACCATATCATACCAAGGCGCTGTGAAAAAATATTGAGTTGCTCGAGAATATTACACCAGACTTAGAAAAACATGGCAGTTGGAACTCTCCTCTTACAACGAGACAATATACCACAATGCATTTGCTGTACCAGTACTGATACCAACATTTGGGCTACTTGACTGATCTTTTAGAGGAAATCCACTCCATAGACATTAAAATCTGCAATATCTTAACATCAACTGGAAACTTCGGCAAAAACAAAGATATCGACAGGCTCTACATTGAAAAGATATAAGCAGAAGATACTTGGGATCAGTACAGACAGACCACGAAGAACCGCAAAGCATCTCTCAGACAACATCTGATAAATAACAGAGGGACGCATAAATATATAAATCAAGTGCTGAAAAACACTTCTGTGTGTCGGCAGTGTACTCCTCGGGTAGCGCTCTCTTATTGGCGACTTCCCTTACAAGCCCAAAACAGCTGAACTAACGTTTCTCAAAGAACACTTAAAAGCACAACGCTCAGTATACCAAAAGAAGAGATTCTACATGGGTATGTTTTCCGAAGACTTGAAGATGATACTAATATTGGTTCCAAATTTTGGCACAAGGCCAACAATTTCATAGGAGGGGATCAGACGATTACATCGACCCCGGTACTCAACTGGTACTTATTTTATCGACCCTGAGAAGATGAAAAGTAAAGTCGACCTCGACGAAATTTGAACTCAGAACGTAATGACGGACGAAATGCCGCTAAGAATTTTGACCAGCTTGCTAACGATTCCACCTGCTCGCCGCCTTAAATATGACACTAATATCGATTCGAAGTGCAGTCTTTCTCGCACTGGCGGCCACTATATCACATCACACGGCGAAGGCTATGCATTTGCCACCCAAAGACAGGAGATTGCTACAAATTAACCAATGAGCAAAAGGGTCAATGAAACCCTTGAAGCCTCAGGATGCAACCGAAAATGTCGATCAATACATGTGAACACAGGCTGCCGAAAAATGTCACCGGCTCAATACAATATAAGGTCGCAAAAAATATATATATATATGCAATGCCATCCAAAAAATTAACTGTCCAGGGATAAATATAAGGAATCCTCCTAATATTGAATTCATACATACACATCGTGGGGGTGCATGGCTTAGTAGTTAGGATGCTGGACTCTGGACTCGCGATCGTAAGATTGTGGTTTCAGTTCCCGGACCAGGCGATGCGTTGTGTTCTTGAGCAAAACATTTCATTTCACGTTGCTCCAGTCCAGACAGCTATAGAAATAAGTTTAGCCTGGAGAGGTATGGGCTCCGCCAGGCATTCTAACCCAAATACGCTGCATGGCTGCAGTGTCCCAACGACTCTCAATGGGTTAAGGGACTTGTCCAACATACACATCATCAGAAAGAATGTTGATGGAACATTTCCATTAAAACTTCTGCCAAGTGCAAACATAACAGGAACGGATATAAGTTGTTTGGGACATTCGAGGCAAAGTATTTATCGTCATAGAGGTAAGCTTCCCTGCTGATGTAAATATCTCTTTGATATCAAAGAGTAAGCGAATAACTACGGACAACAGCTTCGGAACCTTCAGCTTCCACATCCAGATTATAAACCCACATTTATACCAATAATAACTGGTTTCGTTAGTAAATGTTTAAATGACAATCTGGAAAAGTTAGAGTTTTAATAAAAAGAAATCAATGGGTTAACAGGCATATTCTCTGAACGGAATAGTAAAAATGTGCAAAACTTTTCTGGAGTTCTACATTTGACTGACAAAGAATTAGGGACCTTCTGTGTCTGTCTCCCGTTGTACGTTTTTTTTCCTGTCGTTTATTTACAATACATTTTTTCATTTATGTATATATAATAAGATAATACTGATGTATTCAACGCAAAGGTAAGCCTATTTCTCATATTTTCATTGCATTCCTCGTGTATATCTTTACCGTGAGCTTATGGTGGCTTTTGGAGTATTGGCTCTGATTTTAGCAAGTGGTATTATATATCCTACTGAATCTATATATGTAATAAACAGATCCTATATGGGGAACTTGTTAGTTGAAAGAGACACCGGCAAAAACCGAGGATACAGTTTAAGGACTGTGTCAAGTTCTCATTAAAGGCCTGTGATATGCGGGAGACCGACTGGGAGTGTAATGCCTGTCATCGTCAGAGATAGAGAAAGTAGGTTAAGGACAGCTTTGAAAGAGAACGTATTCTGCATGAAGAATTTAAGCGCGCTTCTCGAAAACGCTCTGCTAGGAAAGTGGATGGGGAAAGCTTGGTTTGCAATGTTTGTAGTCGTGTATGCTTGTCAAGAGCAGGGCTCATTAGCCATCAACGAAGCCGCAAATGCAAAATATAAGTCAGTCCAAGAGCGCACAGTATTCCTAAAGGTCAACAATGGTCTTCCTCTGTCACGAGTGGACGGCCATCTTATATGTGTGTGCACGTACCTATACATGTTTGTGTGAGTGTGTGCGTATGTAGACGTTATAAACGCAGGAGGTTTATATCTATTATTGTGAGAATATGGTTATGTGATGCTTTGCAAACAACTTGCACATGGAAGTGCTACCAGTTGAGAACTCCGTATACCGGAAGCCAGCAAGTGTATGGATTTTATCAGGAGAGAATGCACGCCGTTTTGGGGCCAACCTTTTTTTTAAATCTTTTTCTTTTTTCTTTTCCTTCCAATTAGTGTAACTTCCCTTTTATTCAACTCTTTTTTTATAGCGTCTATTGCCATCAATAGCCGACGAGAATGCATCGTAGCTCTTCGCTCCGACATTCGAAACTCCGAGTACTATAATGACAACTTGCTGTTTGTTCTAAATTATAACATATAGAGATTATCCTCTATTTATCTAATATTGAGATCTCATTCTTTTGCTGTTACTTATTATTATTATTATTATATTATTATTATTATTATTATTATTATTATTATTATTATTATTATTATCATTATCATTATTATTATTATTATTATTATCATTATCATTATTATTATTATTATTATTATATTATTATTATTATTTATTATTATTATTATTATATTATTATTATTATTATATTATCATTATCATTATTATTTATTATTATTATTATCATTATCATTATTATTTATTATTATTATTATTATTATTATTATTATTATTATTATTATTATTATCATATACTTCAAGCATAAATACAAGTACAACAACTTATGGCACTGATTTTACTTAAATGAAATTATCTATTAGCGACAGAGAAGTAAGTTTTATTCCCACTTTAACGTGGATATTCCGTTAAAACAAACTGCGGTAGTTACCAAGAGAGAAACTCATACTGGTTGTTTTGGTGCTAAATGCACTATTGTTTATATCTTGATTTTTTTTTTATGAATTTGGTTTAATTACTTTAATTAATATATTTTCTATTATTTCATGAATCCGAATACAACTGAAATGACAGGCGTTGAAGTGGTTTAGCTATCTTATTTAGAGGAACATTTTACTTATAAATAATATTGATATTGTTTGGTGGTATTTATTCGCTTAAAATGAAAGAAACATCCTCCCGAAGAATAAAAACTTGTATCAAATATTTCAAATCAGGAAGTCAGTGCAGACTTAATAGCTATTTTATTCACTCTTATTTCTGGTCAGTGATAAACAGTGAAGTTAAAAAAGAATGCGTACACACACACACACACACACACACACACACACACACACACACACACACACAAATGCATAGCAGTTTTATATGCTATTTTAATGGAGCATGAAAGACTAACAATGCACAGGAGTTAAGTTCCTGCTTGACTAGTTTTGGGGTAGCTTATTATTAAATATCGCAACAGTAGCTGTCATTGCTTGTGAGGACTTGATCAATATTATCATAGCATTCTTTTCCATATATCACCTATTTTATATGAACAAAATTATGAGAAGGAAAAGAAGTGAAAATAGCGGAGAAGAATGAGAAGTGAGAGGAATGAGAAAAAGAGATAACTTAATATATTATATTTCAGCCTCGCCAGGAATTTTTAATATATATTTTATTATAGTTTTATATGTGAACATTGGTTTCAAATTTTGGCACAAGACCAGCAGTTTCGGGGGAGGGGAAAAGGCGATTACGTCGACCACAGTACTCGACTGGTATTCACTTTATCGACATGTGTATGCATGTATGTATGTATGTATGTATGTATGTATGTATGTATGTATGTATGTATGTATGTATGTATGTCGCCGACGACTCGACCATGCTTGCTTGGTGAGGAGGGTGACTGTTGGACACCCTGCAGGACGATAAATAAGACCTGTCAAAGGGCGGAAGAGCTCATGAGCAGTCAACGGCCATCCAACAATATGTGTACATGTGTATGTATGCATGTATGTATGTATGTATGTGTGTATGTATGCCATTCAGTTTTATTTCAAGATTTCTTGCCAATAGAGAAAGAGCAAGTTTCTAACCCATATCCAAAGCTCTTTCGTTGGAATTTCAACATCAACAACAGGGTACTTTTGTATGTATGTATGTATGTATATATGTATTCATGTATGTATGTATGTATGTATATGTATGTATGTATGTATATGTGCAGATTTGTATGTTTTGTTCTATGTATGTATTCTCATGCATATACTTGCATATCTAGACATACTCATATGTATTTAAATAATAAACTTTTGGAAAGTTTTACAGATTTTTACAGTTCCAGTGATGGATTGGATCTGTAGTCTTCGAATTACCTTTCTCCTCTCTGGTTTTGAGAAGCCTAATCTCTCAAGATTGGTATTTAGGCAGTGTGTATCTCAGGGATCATGTATGTATCAAAGATGCAGCAGCACTTTCTACAAACAGAATAGCATTGCAGGGGCACAAAGCTAACACGAATCCCAACAGCCCACCAGTACCCGACTCGTGGCAGAACCTCCCGAGCATGCAACAGACTGTCCGGCCATAGCCGAACACATCATGCCCCGTCTTCTCCCACCTGATATCCTTGGTCATCGTCGACAACGACGGACGAACTTAAAATAACAATAATCTTTTTTATTACAGGCTTAAGCCCTGAAATTTTGGGAAAGAGATACAGTCGATTCCATCGTCCCCAGAGCTCAACTGGTACTTATTTTTCATAAACCCCGAAAAGGTGAAAGGCGAAGTTGACCTCAGCAGAATTTGAACTCAGTACGTAAAGACGGGCGAAATGCCGGTAAGCATTTTTGTCCGGCGCGATAATGATTCTGTCAGCTCGGTGCCTTCTGATAATAATAATAATAATAATAATAATAATAATAATAATAATAATAATAATAATAATAATAATAATAATAATAAAATGCCTTGATGCAGTACCAGGCAGTGGCTCTCATGGCTTCTGATCTTAACTGATTGGAAGTGTTATCATGTACGTTGTTTTGTCTTGGTATAAAAGATGGGCTACAGCAAATATTCTGCTCAATACCACAGATTTGCTTGTCAGTTGTTTGACCTTAACCAGTTGAGCATGTCCCTTAGTGGCTGACGATATGTGCATCTCTGATCACGAGCAGAAGTAGTGGGGGAGCATCATAGCCATGTGTTGAGAGGGATTCTTTGGGGTTTGAATAATTCACCTCTGGAAACATGGGTGGTTCTTTCAACATCCTTAAACAACCCTTATTCAGGGACCTTTTGAGCGGGATGGGCTACTCAACCTGAAGAAAATTCTAACTGGGCCCCACCTGCAAGGTCATGTGCTGTTTATCTTGATGTGAGATCACCATGTCGCGCACATATGGTTGTGATGCATGTGCCTGGTGTACCTTTATCAGACGGGTAGTCATGATGGGTATATTGGGCTTCGTATATTTTACCCCAGTGTCACTTTGATGGCATGCACTGCTCTCTCACTCAATAATAATAATAATAATAATAATAATAATTTCTACTATAGGCACAAGGCTTGAAATGGCGAGGAAGGGCACTAGTCGATTACATAAACATCAGTGCGTAACTGGTACTTATTTCATCGACTCCGAAAGGATGAAAGGCAAAGTCAACCTCGGCGGAATTTGAACTCAGAATGTAACGGCAGACGAAATACGGCTACGCATTTCGCCCGGCGTGCTAACGTTTCTGCCAGCTCGCCGCCTTAAAAATAATAATAATAATAATAATAATAATAATAATAATAATAAGTAGTAGTAGTAGTAGTAGTAGTAGTAGTAGTAGTAGTAGTAGTAGTAGTAGTAGTAGTATCCACCATAGGATTGCAGAAATACCTTCTTCAGAAGCAACAGAAAAAGATCCCCGAAAATTTCAGACCTTGTGTCGATAGAAGAGAGATAAATAAATGTTTACCATAATTAAGCGATGGTGAATGAAAAGATGTATAGAAAAGTTTATATTCTTTGATTTTCTTTCATTGGAAATTAAACTATTCGCCATTTGATGTTGTCATAAAAATTGGTTTGAAGCAATATTATTTTTTGTTTCTGTTTTTACCATGCAAAGAAGCCCTGTAGCTTAAGGCATAGCAGAAATTTAATTCCTATGATTTCAAATTGGAATAAAGATCTTGTGGCACTGTGGCCCAAACTAGAGCTTATCTCCTTTTCCATGGTGTTTGCTTCGCTGTAAATCATTAAGGTGTGATTGAACACGCAAAGTATGACTGAATATAAACTGCTGAACCTAAACTATTACTTTCTATCTTTCCTAGCTGGTTTATGGTTATTAAGTAACGAGCATGCGATAATCTATTTTACCTTTCAACAATTTATAATACATGAATATGAAAAGCAATTTCTCAAACTTTACAGCAAGCGGAGCTCGATATATCGATTTCGATTCCCAATCACAATCCCATTTCAGTTACATCATAAATGACTCTTCCGTAACCTGTTTGTTTATTCCCACAAAACAAATCAATAATTAATAAAAGGAAAAAAATATCTGATCATCCTTAATCAAAATGAACTATTAATGAAATCTAGAGCGCCGATTTTCATGAATTAAACCATTATCTCTCAAAAAGAACTTTGCTGTGTTGTAATTCTTTTGTTCTACTAAACTTCAGTTTACTCACAACTAACTGAATGTGATTCCATTAATCGTTCTTTCTACTGTCGGGACAAAGTCTGAAATTTGGTGGGGATGAGCTAGTCGATTACAGCAACCACTGTATCAATTGGTACCTATTTTGTCGACCCCGAAAGGTTGAAAGGAAAAAGTCGACTTTGACAAAATTTGAGCCCTGAACATAAAGCTGAAAGAAATGCTGCTAAGTACTTTGTTAAGTGTGTTAACGATTTTGCAGCTCGCTGCTTTTGATTCCATTGATTGCAACGATTTTTTCCTGTTAGTACCGCATAGTTTAAGAGGACGGTTAAGTACTTAGCGTTTCTTATCTCAACAACACGTATAAACTCCTTGGGCAAAAATCTGTCACATACTCTGTCGTGTACTGTACATCTCCTTCGTCTTAAAATCTTCTAAACTTGATATAGTCTTCGGTCTAAAGTTTTCCATGACGCTTTTCATTTACTTATGATATCATCACTGTATATTTCGTATGGATATATTACTCGCACAAAACATATGCCGCTATCATCTTTAAACATCGACCTTACATGCAAAAGATAAATAGGATCCCTCACGGCTGTAGATTGGAGGAATCGTTAAAGCGTCGGTCAAAATGTGTTGTGGTATTTTTCTGGCTCTTTATGACTTGAGCTCAAATCCCGTCAGTGTTAGTTTTGTCTTTCATTCCACTGAGATTGATAAAATAAAGCACTGGGATCGATATAATTGCAAATTTACTGGCTTTGAGCCCGAATTAGAAATGATTATTTTATCGAAAACTTTACCATATCGATCCCTTTCTCTTTCATTCTTCTGTTTTCATTTCTCATATTTCTCTCCTTCCGACCCTCTCTCTCTCTCTCTCTATTGCTCTTTCTCTGTCATTCATGCACATTCTTAGCTTTTTTTCCTATATCACCTTTATTTTTATCTATCTAACTTGCTAGCAATGTCTTTATTATCTTCTTTTCTATCTCTATCGTCACCTCTCTCTTTTTTGTCTTTTCTCTACATCCCCCACTTTTCTCTCTGTTTCATCACATTTTTTCCTCTCCCGTTCTCCTTTCTCCCTTCTTTACTCTCACTTTCATCGCATTTTCTCTTTTCATCCGATAATTAAAACAGGCAACTTCATTGTATAAAACAGTGACCTGGGTTATAGGCTTTGAGGCGACAAAATCCCTGCCGTTAGAAGTGATAGCAATGTTTCAGATGGTGATCTAAAATGTCTAACTACAGACGTAGCTACAGTGGACGGCCACCCGGAGTGATCAATCAGCAGCGACGTCTGTCGGATATCCCATACAAATTAATTAAACAACTACGGAACCTGAGTCGGAGCAGACGACACACAATTGCAGACCTCCATTGAACAGGACAATTCATGTATAATGTGAGATCTGCCGAGAAAGTGAACCGCTTGGCGAGAGTTGACAACCCTTTTCACCTTGCCGACAATAACTTCTTTGTCTGGCTTGCAAAGAAGTGCTGAAATTTTGACGTTTAGCAGACGAGTTATTTTACCCTACTTAAATCGGAACATCGAACTTAATCTAGAAGCAACGTCACCGGCTTGTTGACGTCACACTAAGCTCATTTTCTGTTCATTGTTGTCATTAAGCTGCATTAGACGGCAACTTTAGCTCCATTGTCAAGAGGTAGCAAAAGTCCTCCAGAAGATTCCACACCGTACAACTTAATGGACACATAATTGGCTTAGGCTGTATTGTATTACCATGTCATGCTACAGGCGAATACTTGAAAGCAGACTTCTTACCACCTGTCGGCGTTGTTGGTTTTGAGTCGTTTTAGCTATGAATTGTGGATGTTTAGATATGACAGACGACTCTTGCACCCGTCTACCTATCACATTTACTGTTCATACATTAAACAGACCCTCATAATTATTGAATTCTTTCTGACGTTTATGCTTTTGTTTAGTTATTTTTTCTTCTCATCTTTATTTCTTACGTTCTTTCAATTTTTTTTTCTATTTTCCTTCCTTACATTTTTTTTTTCTGATTTCGTTTAAATGTTAGTTTTATTGTTGTTCTTTCAATGTTTTTTCCCTGTATATTAAACTCCCTTCCGAAACAAACCGAAATCCAGGTAATCACTTTCGCTATGACAGTAGCAGCAGCATTAGAAGAAGAAGAAGAAGAAGAAAATAAAGCCATCCTAATAGCTTTAACGCTGGAGCATGGTTAATGTAGCTGCAGCAGCAGCAGTACCAAACAACCGTGCATGAGTGCAGACAGTAATTCCGAAGAGATTATTTACAATTTTAATATTGGTACCTCGCAGTTCGCGGTTCAAATTGCGCTTAAGACGATAAGATAATTATCAGACTCAATAAACTATATCTCAAATTTAAAGGTGACTTTTTGTGTAAAGAAAGGTTTATTTAGCGCAGTGGTTCTTAACCGGGCTCGATTAAGATTTTGGGGTTCATTTAAGATTTTGGTGGTCCACGCAAGCAAAATAGTAAACTGGATACACACAGAAGTATATTAAAGGTCTATGAAAAAAAATAATTTAGATGTATTTATAGGAAGAAACAACTAGGTTTCTTTCTCTAAACAGGGTGATTCAAAAGTCTCCATACATAGGAAAAATTTATTCTTTTATATGAAACAGTTCATAAGATGCTCTAGATCTCCTGATCTGAGCCCTCTTGATTTCTATCTTTGTGGGCATTTGAAAGGCATGGTGTATCGCGAAAAGATAAAAAAGATAAATCATTTGAAGGAACGCATCACCTACTTATTTGCACAAGTATCACCAGATATGCTATTACGAGTTCACAATGAGTTGGGTAAACGTATTGCAATGTGTATTCAAAACAATGGTAACCATATAGAGCCTGTTAAATAAAAAAAACTGTTCTTATAAACCGTTTCTTATAAAAAAAAAATCTTTCGTGCGTATGTATGGCGATTTTTGAATCAGCCTGTATAGTTCAACCTACACAAGTTAATATCTGAAAAACAAAATGAGAATTTTGAAAAAAGTATTTATATAACTAGTTTTTAAACATCGATTGGCTATGGGGGTCCACTAGAATAAAATAAGAATCAAAGTGATCCATAGATAAAAAATGTTTGAGAACCACTGGTTTAGCGGACATTGTAATCCCAGAATGGTCGAACGTCATAATTTCACTTTTTTTCCTTTTGATGATTTATAAACCTCCACCGCCATCACCTGAGTATACAACAGAGAAACTGAATTCTTAATGATTTAGAATACTTCATTTGGATTTATCTAAGGTTTGTTTTGCGTAATATCCCACCAGCGTCGGTATTATTAAATTATCACTAACATTACACTTCACAAAATGTGTTAATAATTGTAGTAGTAGCAGTGAGGGTGATGTAGGAGTAGTGAAGTAATAGAATGCAGTGGTTTTGTGAGTGCTACCAGTATTAGTTATGGTACATTATAGTATATAATAGCAAACAAAGAAAAAGCGTTTGAAGGATAAAGAGACTAGAGACGAAGAAAATAAATTTGAAATGAAAAGAGATGAAGCTTAAGAAGTGTTTATATATTTTTCTTTGTTTTTTTAACACCGATTGTAAGATTTCCATCAAAAGAATTGTCAAATGTGCAGTAATTGCTGACAGCCTAAAGTAATTTGAAAAGAAAAAGAATGGTGAGTAGTAACACATGTTCTTTAGAATTTTAACGAGACATAATAGGGTTGCTAAACTGAAATTTAAGTTTGCCGAAATAAGCTGCTGGTTATCAAACACTACCGATAGAAACTAAGTTAGCTGTCAGCTTCTTAGCTAAACATTTATAGCGACAAAAACTCGCTTTACATTGACGTGTAAATCTTGAAAAAAATTCCTTAAATCTTGATTTCCTACAGTTGGGACTGTGTAATTGTTGCCATGTCGGACATAGAAATCAATTCGAAGGAAATGTAGAAATACAATATTGAAAGGCTTTGATCTTTTCTTTCATGATCAGGTTTTGCTTGGAAAGTGGAGCCAATGTGATTATTAGGCGATAGGATACCCTGATGAACTGTGAGAGACTAGATTCATACTGTTTTCCTTCTTTTTAGTTTCTGAAGGCTTCATTTTAAAAATTTATATATAATATTAGGGTGATGAAGTTGGCAGACAAATTTCTTCCGGCTGAGTTCAAATCCCACCGCGACCAGCTTTGTTTTTCCCCTCTGCGGTAGATGATATTAAGCACAAGTCAAACACTGGGGACGATCTGATCGACTAATTCCCTCCCCTCAAGATTGCTTTTAATATTTGTATTTAAAAGGTTGTACTAAATTTATTTTAAAACTGCACCAGACCAATGACATAAAGTTCTGTATGATGGTGTGTGCTGAAATATGGAAAACATCGTAAGTGTT
This sequence comes from Octopus sinensis, assembly GCF_006345805.1. NCBI lineage: Eukaryota > Metazoa > Mollusca > Cephalopoda > Octopoda > Octopodidae > Octopus > Octopus sinensis. The sequence goes on along the minus strand of NC_043015.1, from coordinate 15,225,617 downwards.
CGAGTGTTTCTTCATCGAAATTAAGACAACGATATATTAAAATGTTGAACTTTAGAAAACATATTCTTATTCTTTAATTACGAAGACTGAATTGTCTTCTTTCCCCAAGATTCAAATTTTAAAATATGTAAACCAAAGATTCTCAATCGATTGTAACTTCGCAACGCACTGGAAGCAATTTTTTTCTTTTTTAAAGCTTAAAATTTCGAAATATATACAAAACTATTCCTTGTTTTAGTAATCATACTTATCTTTTATCCTTTACTTGTTTCAGACATTAGATTGCGGCCACGCTGGGGCACCGCCTTGAAGAAATTTTAGTCGAATAAATACCCCAGTATTTATTACTTTAGTTTATTTATTTAAATATTTATTGTTAAGCCTGGTACTTGTTCTATCCGTCGGTTTTGCTGAACTACTTAGTTAAGGGGACGTAAATACACCAATACTGGTTGTGGGGAACCAACACAAAAACGAACACACATACAACGTGTGTGTGTGTGTGTGTGTGTGGCAAGCTTCTTCCAGTTTCCATCCACCAAATCTACTCACAAGACTTTGGTCGACCCGAGACCGTAGTAGAAGACACTCGCCCAAAGTGCCACGCAGTAGGACTGAAACCAGAACCATTTGGTTAGGAAGCAAGCTTTTTACCACGCAGTAGGTCTAAACCCGAAACCAAGTGATTCGGAAGCAAGCATTTTACCACACAGCTACGCCTTTGACTATACTTATATCTATGTATAAAAAAAAATATGAACAGCGCTTTATTTCCAAGACATTCAATCGTAAGTAAAGATTTTCTGAAGTATTAATTATATTTTAAAATATCAAAGGCGGCGAGCTGGCAGAAACGTTAGCACACCGGGCGAAATGCGTAGCCGTATTTCGTCTGCCGCACATGTGTTCGTGGTAAAAATTGTTGCTTCTTGGTGTTAATATTGTTAATAACTGCTGTTTCTAATAACTGTTGTTTCTTGTTAAACTGTTGAATAACTTAACTGTTGGAGTTTTCATTTGAAAACACTTAGTGCTTGTAGTAGCACGCGTTGTTCATTCCCCCTTTGGGAGGAAGAATGTCGTCTAGCATGGAGCCTACTGTTGGAGCAAAAATACTTGTTTCTCCTGTTGAGAGGAGGAAATACATGTCCGGCGAGGAGCCAACTACAGACAGGGAAATAAGGGTTTCCCCCGCTACAAGAAAGAATAGCAGAATAGATAATATATTTGATTTTTTTGGAGAGCTGTCTGAAAGCTTGTCAGAACTTTCACCAGAAGAGTTTCCGACTTTGCCAGAGAACAAAGGCATTGTGTCGAAAATAATAATTGATGTACCTAGCATTCAGACAGAACCAAAAAATGGGAAAAAAGGTTTGTGTTGGCTGCTGGGGGTGGAACTCGGCTGCTGTCGACGAATAAAAGCGACTTTATGAAATACAGCCGAATGATGAAAATAACTGACAACGGTGTGAAAATTGAACCTCCGCAAAAGTTATTACAAGAAGAAAAGCAAAAAACAATAATTTTCAAAACATATTGTCTACAAAAAAGAAAAATTGAAAGAATGTCAGAAGAGAAAATAGAAAAGTGCTTAAAGCCAATATGGGGCGACGTAGTTTATCTGAGAAGAGGCAAGAAATTCGGAACGGTAGAAGTAAGGTTCACCAATAAAGAAATAGCACACAAGAACTCAGTAGAAACGCTGAAAACGAACGACGTGGAGCTCATCCCCTATTGTATGGGGATGAGAACGTCCAGAATAAAAATTACTCTTCTCCAGGCTACCGCTACGGAAAACCCACGCTGGGATGGTCAAACAATTAATCTTCTCATTCAAGCGGACCCTAAAATAATTCAAGCAATTCCCGAGACAATTGAGGTAGGGGAGGAGAACCTCGTGGTGTTTGTTGAGGGCCAAAAACCTCGATGTTTTTTATGTGGTCAATTAGGCCACATTCGAAGGAACTGCAAGGAAAATGAAGAAGAGGAGGAAGAGGAGAAAAAAGACAAAGAGGAAGAAGAAAAAGAAGAAACAGATGAGAAAAAAACAACAAACAAAATTAAATACAACCAGCAACTCAGCCGAGAGCGGCGACTACTACAGAACAACGACCAAAAAAGACTGCCAGAAGAGAAAAAGAAGAAAAAGGCATAATAGCCGTATACACTAAAGATACTGAGCTCATGAGAGACATTCAACTGATAAAGACTGTAAAAAAAATAGATAACCTTTCAGAGGAATTTATCAATTATGACATATATGAAGTCTCAAATAAAACTCATAGAATTTTACAAAACAAATACAGAAAGACAGTATCTTCATTGAGATTAGATTTTAACAAGTCGATATTTCATGGATTACCAGCCCCGATCCCGCGAGAAAAGGAAAAGGTGGAGATTCCCCCTCCACCTGATAATTCTGTGTCGGTGGTGAGACGGGATTTTGACAAATCTATTTCCCAAGATCGTCCACCTCCGACCCTGGATCAAAAAAAGGTGGAGGGTCCCCCTCCACAGGACAATCCTGATTAAACAGGTAAGTCATGTCTATTCACATTGGTTGTATAAATGTTCGTAGCCTGTTGTCAAGCTGGAAGCAAGGACACTTTCTAAATGACATCAGGTCGAGAAATTTGGATGTAATTGTTGCAACGGAAACCCGGGTGAAGGGGCCAAGAGATCTGCTCCCCCTCCTGAACGGCTACGAGAAATACGTTTCTCCGATTCGGGCAGGAGGTGGGGGTGGGGTGTTGGTCCTACTAAAAAGAAACCGGGTAGCCGAGAAAAAGTTGGTTTTTTCCGACCCAAAAGGCAGGCTGGTCGTTCTCGACTTGACATTCAGTTGTGGCAAGACAATCAGGCTGGTCGCTATTTTACGCACCAAACATTATTGACCCGCAAACTGAATATTTTCGTGACCTGGGAAAGTTCCTAGCCACGTCGCATTCACTAGTAGTGTTAGGAGACTCTAATACAATATGTGCAGCACACACAGATTGTGTTGGCTCGAGCTCGAACATGAACAGAAAATGTAACCCAGGTTTTCGTGATCTGCTAAGTCAATTTCAGCTAGCAGATCCATATAGGTTGGAGCACCCGAACACTCCACAGTGGAGATGGTCAAATAGTGACGGGTCTACCAGAACATATCTAGATAGTATTTTAATTAGAGAAAAAGATAAGCCCATAGTTGAGTGTCCACAGTTTTTTCTAGTCAGTTACAGTGACCACAAGATGGTTACCTGTAAACTGACGGTAGATAAGTTGCATAGACAGGGATCTGGCTACAGGAAACTCAATACGTCCTTTTGGCGATTGAGGAGTACAGAAAGCGGATCAAGATGTTAATACAGAGGGCATTAACAGGTACCATCATTAATAACAAATGGTGGTACGCCCTAAAAAGAGCCATCAAATATGAGTGTATTAGGTTTAGCATAAGTTTAGCTAAGAAGGGATGTAAAATAGGAGATGGTCTAGTTAAGGAACTAGAAGAAACCTGGAGGACTGGTAATACAGACCGAGCGAGGGTGAAAAGACTGGAGTTAAACCAGCATCTTGAAGCCCACCACATGGGAAGTTTTGCCAGAGCTAAGTTACGTGCAATGGGAAGTGAAGGAATCAAGGCCGCTGGATGGGCCCGAGTGGTGGAAGCTCGGCAAGGAAATAGTTCCTCTATTCGGTCTTTGACGAATCAAAATGGTGTCTTGGTAAACGAACCCGAGAAAATGTGTGAGGTCTTTCGGGAATACTTCGCCCAGCTGTTCGAGGGTGACGGCGGTCCTGGTGGTGGGAGAGCCCTCGAGGACTTTCTTGCGGGCTGCCGTGCCTCTCGGGGTCGGATGCGGAGTCTTGCGAAGGGCCAATCACACCTGAGGAGGTGACGGAGGCTTTGACCGATTGTAAAGCGGGTAAGTCACCGGGACTTGATGGTCTTCCGTACGAGCTGTATAAATGTATGCCAGACTTGTTCGGGCAACTACTGACTGACGTGTACGCGAACTGGAAACAGAATGGGTTTATCCCCAGATCTGTACGCCGAGGAGTAGTGACGTTGGTCAGAAAGGACCCGGACAAGGGGAACGTTCTAGAGAATTTCAGGCCCATCACTCTGTTAAATGCAGAAGTGAAGATTTTGGCCAAGGTTCTTGCAAAAAGGTTGGCGCGTGTCGCGAATGGTATAGTCGGGGAGGCACAGACATGTGCCATCCCAGGCAGAACCATTCAGGATACACTCCATCTTATTCGCTATACCATAGAGAGGGTTGGTAATAAATCTGGCAAAGGTGGAGCATTGGTGCATTTGGACCAGTCTAAAGCTTTTGATAGGGTTTGACCATCGATACCTAGCGACTGTACTTGCGCGGTTTGGCCTGGGTCTTGGCTTCCTCAGGTGGTTTATCGCTTTGTACCACAACATTGACTCGATAGTTCGGGTGACCGGTTTCCTTTCGAAGCCGTTCTGCATCAAACGCTCGGTTCGTCAAGGATGTCCGCTTTCACCACTTTTGTATGTGATGGCTCTCGAGCCATTACTACGAAGGTTGAGTGGCATCCCGAGAGAACCAGGACTAGAGGAGTTTGTTACGGCTTTCGCGGATTATATCACTATCAGTGTAACCACAGTAGCACGCCTACGTGAAGTAAGTAAGACTATTGAGGCTTACGAGGAGGTAGCAGGAGCAAAGATTAACCGGGAAAAGTCGGTCGGCTTGCAGCTCGGCACCTGGGTTGGCAAGTCGATGCCTTCAGACAGCGTTGTTGGGCGCTGGACGGAGGGACCGGTTAAGTTGCTGGGAGTCTGGTTTGGACCAGGCCTCCAGATAGAGAAGAACTGGACGGAGGTATTGAGCAGGGTGGCTGCAGTAGTCAAGACCTGGTCTTGGCGGTGGCTATCCCTGAAAGGGAGGGCGGAGGTGGCCAATCGCATCGGTCATTACCTACCGCCTGACCGTCGTGCCCTGTCCGGATTCGTGGTTGATCAGGTTGGAGAGACAGCTCTTTCGCTTTTTGAGGAAGGGCAGATCGCCACTTGTCTGCTGTCAAAAGCCTTTAAAAGGAGGTTTAGGGATGCCTTGGTTAATGATGCGCAGACATGCGTTGAGGTTGAGGCACCTCTGGATTCTCCTGGATAGTGAACGGGTGTGGTCTCCGCTAGCCAGACAAATGTTCCCTGAGTTCAAGAGTTTTTGCGAACAGGAAGCCTGGTGTTCTCGTAGACCGAGGTCGAGTGAGTGGCATAAAGAGTGCCGTAAGGCCCTCTTGCTGTTCCAGCGCTCGGGCAACGCCAGCGGTGGGGGTTCCACACGGATTTTATATAGTGGGTTGGTAGAATCTGAATGCGACGATGGCCTGGGGTCGACTCTAGGTCTCGGATTTATTCAACTGGACAGCTTGTTTCATCGTACATTCGGGTTGAGAACGTTGGACAACTTCCAAAAGTCCTTAACCTGGCAATGCTACAGAGGTGCCTTGCCCGTTTGGGATAAGCTCGCAAGACAGGGTAAACGTCAGTCGCCGACCTGTCCAAGATGCGGGGGGGGGGCAGGGAAACCGTCCCACACGCTATTGTTCAGTGTCCGGAGATAACTGAAATGTGGGCTTATGCTGAACACCTGTTGTCCGGCGAAGGAAGACTGAGTCAATTATAAAAATTGACCCACCGGGAGTTCTAACGAACGAAGGTAAGAATTGTTTTCTCACGGTTGTAGCAATAGCAAAAGAGGCTGTATGGAAGACTAGGATAAAAGGAATTAAGACAGGCAACTTTATCTCTGGTCACAATTTACGATCTTTTTTCTTCTTCTCATTTGAAAAGGAAACTGTGGCTGGAGAAGAGGTGTCTGTCGGAGTGTACGTTCCAAAAGAGATGGAAGCATGTTGCACGAGTGTTGTGTGTGCAAGGAAATGTGTGAATAGACGGGAAAAAAAGGAAAAATAAAAAGGTATCAGCGGTAGATCGGGGCTTGTGGGATCGGAGCGTAACTTGATCATCGCTTCATTTGTATTGTTTCTGTACTGTGTATTCCATTCGATTTTTTATGTACTGTATTTTATTTTTAAAGTCACATTATGTAAAATCATATCGATTCACTGATCCCATCAGTTGTACTGTCCATATCTATGTTTGGCCCCCGGTGGGCAATAAAGAAATTCGTATTTCGTCTGCTGCTACGTTCTGAGTTCAAATTCCGCCGAGGTCGACTTTGCCTTTCATCCTTTCGGGGTTGATAAATTAAGTACCAGTTACGCACTGGGGTCGATGTAATCGACTTAATCCGTCTGTCTGTCCTTGTTTGTCCCCTCTGTGTTTAGCCCCTTGTGGATAATAAAGAAATATATAACTTAAAATATCAACGGTATGCAGTTTGAGAACCACCGAATTTTTAGTAACTTAAAGACTGAATGACTCAAAGAAAATCTCCGATAATTATAGGTATCCGCAAATTGAGTTACTGGGTGTACACCTTGGTCTTACTTTAGATAAGATAACCATTTCTGCTGTTCTGCTGGCTTCTGTAACTTGCGCGTTTCTCTTATTGTCGCAAATGACTGCATCAGTTGTTGTTGCGTGTTTTGGAAAATTTGCTTTTGTGCATGAAATATCGCATTCTTTTTTTTTTTTCAGTTTAAATGTCTGATTGACTTTTTGGGTACTTACGTCAATATTTTCCTACGATTGGCGTGGTACATTGTTTGCACAACCTCCTTGAAATACAATATCTCGTCATTTTGAAGACTTTGTCAAACGTTTGAGTCAGTGGTTCTGAAATGGCTCGTTGACAAGGGTTTCTAGGCATGACAGGAATTTTTAAAGTATGATTTAAGCCTTATATGTTTTATTGTCCCTTTTATTAATAAGGAATTTCGTAGTATAATAAGGGACGATACATAGAATGATATGGAATGAAATATTTTCTAGCAGCTTGAATTCTAAAATGCTCACATTATGTCAATTGCCATCCTGGGATGTAGAGTTTACATCGGTTTCATTTGTTATCCGATATACTAAGCGAAATGTCTTGTTGATACAGTCGTCCTTGCCCGCTGCGCTAGTTGAGTTTTGGGGTATCCTGGTTAGTTGATGATCCTTTGCAAAATAAAATTGGTACGTACATTTGTAGACAGCCCAGTTTCGATGTATGAATATCAAAAACAGTTGCGGTTTCTCCACAGAGCGTATTTTCGATCTATGGATCTCCAGGATATGGGCCCAGCACGCTTCAACTGCACCACTCTTCTCACTGAGTCGTTAAGCAAACATATAATGTATTCTTTCTTATATTGTCTGTTCTGAATTACATTATTTCTAGTATATCACTGATCGTATCTTATTTATTTATTTATTTGAATGCATTATATTGTGTCAAATATACGAAATATAGTAACACACAAGAAAAGCTGCAGTACTGGGATGTTAATTTACTTACTGAAAAGCGACAATTCCCTCTGCCGATACTCCGAGTGTCACATTTGACTAAACATATGCATAGATCTATGCATTACAAATTTTTCCGGGTGTCTCTTCATTTGCAATTTTGAGATCAGAAA
>NC_043015.1:15197776-15210276 GCF_006345805.1 Octopus sinensis | reverse complement strand
CAGAAATACCACCCTCTGGGCGGTTTTATCCTACCCACTTAATAATATTTTCACATTCGATTCCTAATTCTAATTTTATGTCTAATTATTTCTTTGTATAATAGTGCTCTCTTGCTCAGTAAATATTGCTTTCATTGTTTTATCGCAGTCACAATCTCTCTTTTTTAAACAAACATAAAGGTAGTCCAACTATGTTTAGTGTGTAAAAAGGCCATCTTTCCTTTTGACTTACATGAATGTCATTGTTCGTTAAATTCCATAAAAACTTTTTATTTATATATTTTTGTTTTAAGGTGAAAGAGAGGAGAAAGGGAAAGACGTTTGTACGTGTATATGAAATGGACGTGTGTGTGAGAGAGAGAGAGAGAGAGAGAGAGAGAGAGAGAGAGTGCGTGATTGAGTGATTATACAGTCATACATCTTTTTGGGGTGTATGTGTGCACTTGTGCGTGTATGTGTGTGTGTGTGAAAGGGACAGAGAGTGATGTCTCTCACACACACACACACACGCACACATACATGCAAAAAAGATGTTGCATATTTATTTATGTATGTACGTATGCATGACAACACACCCCTTCACTCTCTCTCTCTCTCTCTCTCTCTCTCTCATACACACACACACACACACACACACACAAACAAACAAACACACATACACATCCATTTCATGTACACGTACATCTTTCACTTTCTCCTATCTTTCACTTTAACTTTCTATCTACCAATGGGTCCAATTTCAGTTTTTTTTTCAGTTGTTTTTTTCCATCTGTTTATATTATTTGAAATCTTATGACTCTTATTGTTTCTTGACTCTCTTTTATTTGTCAAATGGGAAATTTTTTGTACGTTTATAAAAGCGAGAAAATTTCGCTTTATACATTAATTGCCGTATGGATCCACCCGACCCTCGAATTAAATTCAGGCAATACTCTTGTCATTCTAAACAGAATAAAAGCAGTATCAAATATTATTTTCTTAGATATTTATCAGATATAAAATAGATAAAATTGTATTCAGTTTATTTGCTGAATTTTAGATAAAATAGGAAAAATTATGAAAATATTCCTATAAATTTGTGTGGTATTTTATCATCTTCAGTCTGCTAGGTGATGCAATATTTCTATGTGATGACGCAATTCTTACAATATATTGCATCATCTTTTAGGAGAGTATAAATATGTGAGAGAGCAATATCTGCCTTTAGTCTGCTATCAAGTTTCATATAGTTCAGTTGTGCTTTCCAATATGCCTCGACGTGAAAACTTGAGGGAAGACTAAATATCGAAAAAGGTTATTGGAATTAGATGAAGAATGGAAAGAAGATAGTAGCGATTCCTTCTATTGTTCTGAAGATGATAGTGAAAGTGATTGTGTGCCGGACAGTTTAGGTTTTGTGTCATCAGATGATGAAGATACTCAAAAACAATTATCTGTTTTTGAGTATCTTCATCATCTGATGACACAGAATAAGTAATATGTTTCTAGAGACAGACATGAAGTTTGGCATTCTAATCCTCTTACTCAAGCAGCAGTAAGAACTTCATCATGCAATATTGTGCGCCAAGAATGTGGACCATCCCGTTTTGCTAAAAGGTTTTGTGATAGCATTGAAACATGTTTTACTATCTTTATGCGCCAGAATCTTCTCGAAGTAATAGGTAAATGGACAAATGTTGAAGGTCCGGTTGTTTACAAAGGTAAATGGAAGGAAACTGATCTCTCTGAACTAAAGAAATTTATTGAACTGATTATTCTTATAGGCGTTTATAAATCTAAACATGCAAATGTCACACAGTTATGGAGTCAAGAAGATGGCCACCCAATATTCAACAAAATTATGAGCCGGAGATTTCAACAGATTTTACAAGTATTGCGTTTTGATGATGCTAGTGCAGAAAGAAAAAAGAGAAATGATGATAAATTGGAGCCCACAAGAGAAGTATTTGAAATGTGGAATCAGAATTTGCAAGATGGATATGTTCCAAGTTCATGCATGACAGTTGAGGAACAATTAGTTTCATTCAGAGGGCGCTGCCCATTCCGGGTATATATTCCTTCAAAACCAGGGAAATATGGAATTAAAATTTGGGTAGTATACGACAGTGAAACATCTTATGTCTGGAAAATGCAAATCTACACTGGAAAAGACCCAGTAAAAGGAAGAGAGACAAATCAAGGTTCAAGAGTTTTTGGAGACCTAGTAAGAGAACTTGAAAATACTGGTCACAATATAACTTGTGATAATTTTTTTACATGTCTAGTATTGGCTCGAAAGCTGCTTAGCAAGAAACCTACTTTAGTTGGAACAATTAGAAAGAACAGAGTTGAACTTCCAAGTGCTCTCACAAATGGAAAAAAGGATTCTATGATCCTATGATCCTATCTTATTGTCCCAAGAAAGATTGTGTAGTCACACTTATGGGTACAGCGCACTCTCAGCCTTCAATTGATTCAAAAAGTGCTGTAAAGAAACCTGAAGTTATTACATGTTACAACAAAACAAAAGAGAGTAGATACTCTAGATAGGATGGTAAAGACATACACTTTCACAAGAATGACTCGAAGGTGGCCTATGGTTATATTCTACAGCATGACTGATATAAATGCAGTGAATGTTTTCATTGTTGCTAAACAGCTTCACTTGAAAAGTTTCAAGAATAAAAGAAGACAGTGCCTAATTCAGTTAGGAAAGGAACTTGCTGGAGTTAAAAGAATATGACAAACAATCTTCTAGTTCCGCTAACATTTTTCAACCAAACAAGAAAAGAAGACGATCTTCAACTTCATTTGAAATTCTTCAGCCGAAGAAAAATGGAAGATGTTCTTTGTGTGTCCCTAAAAAAAGCAGGAAAACTCGTACTACATGTAAGAATTGCAATAGCCATGTTTGCAAAGAATATTCCAAATGTTATCTGCATTCAATGCCATGAAGAGCTGTAATTCTGTATTTTTGTAATTTTTTAAAATTTATAATAAATTCTGTAAGCCCTATTGTTTTTATTATATATACTATCATTCACCTGATGGTATATTATAATGTAGCCAAGAAATAGTGATAGTTTGAATAAAATTTAATTAAAAGAAAAATATTGGGTCCATTGAACCCAGTTGGTAATTAGTGACATACATTTTGTCTGGTAGACCAATGGTTAAAACAAAAGTATATAAATAAAGCTGGGTGGGCTGGAGCAACGTGAAATAAAGTGTCTTGCTCAAGGATACGCGCACCGCCAGGAAATAGACTCGCTGCCTTACTGTCGTGAGCCGAACACCCTAACTACTGAGTCATATAGGACGAGCTTCCGCTCAGTTTTCGTCACGAGGTGTTGGTCAGCCCGAGAAAATAGTAGAAGACATTTGCCCAAGATGCCACACTGTGGGACTGAACCCGAAACCACGTAACTACAAAGCGAACTTCTTAACCACACATCCAGGCCTTTATTTTATTCATTTATTGTTTCCGAATTCCTGTCTTTCAACAACTGAGGGGTAAAAAAAAAAACGTCACTCACAGACGCGCAGCAGCCTCTGACCTTTGGGCGTATTATTGTAATGGCTCGTCGCTACTATAATGGTCTCTGTTCCTTATACAAAGTTCCATTCCTTTTCGCAGTTTTGGTCCTCTACCAATTTCAGTGTAACCTCCTCACACTCTAATCCTTCTGTTGGCAGAGTTGAATTTTTCTTCATTTCTTAATATTCTTGCATTTCAAACAAATGAAATCACTTTTCTAAAATAAATAATAAACAAACATTTTTGGTACTCTCAAAAATTTCCGGCCCATCTGCCCAATAGATTTATGATGCGTGTTTTATTGCATTTTAAAACTTCTTACCACACAGCCGCGCCTGAGAGCGCAGGCGTGGCTGTATGGTAAGAAGTCTGCTTCTACCACATGATTCCGAGTTCAGTCTCACTGCGTGATACCTTGAGCAGGTGTCTTCTACTATCGCCTCAAGTAAGCTAAAGTGTTGTGGGTGGATTTGGTAAACAGAAACTTAAAGAAGAACGTCGGATACACCACACACACACACACAAACAAACAAACACACATACACATCCATTTCATGTACACGTACATCTTTCACTTTCTCCTATCTTTCACTTTAACTTTCTATCTACCAATGGGTCCAATTTCAGTTTTTTTTTCAGTTGTTTTTTTCCATCTGTTTATATTATTTGAAATCTTATGACTCTTATTGTTTCTTGACTCTCTTTTATTTGTCAAATGGGAAATTTTTTGTACGTTTATAAAAGCGAGAAAATTTCGCTTTATACATTAATTGCCGTATGGATCCACCCGACCCTCGAATTAAATTCAGGCAATACTCTTGTCATTCTAAACAGAATAAAAGCAGTATCAAATATTATTTTCTTAGATATTTATCAGATATAAAATAGATAAAATTGTATTCAGTTTATTTGCTGAATTTTAGATAAAATAGGAAAAATTATGAAAATATCCTATAAATTTGTGTGGTATTTTATCATCTTCAGTCTGCTAGGTGATGCAATATTTCTATGTGATGACGCAATTCTTACAATATATTGCATCATCTTTTAGGAGAGTATAAATATGTGAGAGAGCAATATCTGCCTTTAGTCTGCTATCAAGTTTCATATAGTTCAGTTGTGCTTTCCAATATGCCTCGACGTGAAAACTTGAGGGAAGACTAAATATCGAAAAAGGTTATTGGAATTAGATGAAGAATGGAAAGAAGATAGTAGCGATTCCTTCTATTGTTCTGAAGATGATAGTGAAAGTGATTGTGTGCCGGACAGTTTAGGTTTTGTGTCATCAGATGATGAAGATACTCAAAAACAATTATCTGTTTTTGAGTATCTTCATCATCTGATGACACAGAATAAGTAATATGTTTCTAGAGACAGACATGAAGTTTGGCATTCTAATCCTCTTACTCAAGCAGCAGTAAGAACTTCATCATGCAATATTGTGCGCCAAGAATGTGGACCATCCCGTTTTGCTAAAAGGTTTTGTGATAGCATTGAAACATGTTTTACTATCTTTATGCGCCAGAATCTTCTCGAAGTAATAGGTAAATGGACAAATGTTGAAGGTCCGGTTGTTTACAAAGGTAAATGGAAGGAAACTGATCTCTCTGAACTAAAGAAATTTATTGAACTGATTATTCTTATAGGCGTTTATAAATCTAAACATGCAAATGTCACACAGTTATGGAGTCAAGAAGATGGCCACCGAATATTCAACAAAATTATGAGCCAGGGAAGATTTCAACAGATTTTACAAGTATTGCATTTTGATGATGCTAGTGCAAGAAGAATGCTAAATGATGATAAACTGGAGCCCGCAAGAGAAGTATTTGAAATGTGGAATCAAAATTTGCAAGATGGATATGCTCCAAGTTCATGCATGACAGTTGATGAACAATTAGTTTCATTTAGAGGGCGTTGCCCATTCCAGGTATATATTCCTTCAAAACCAGGGAAATATTGAATTAAAATGTGACAGTGAAATATTTTATGCCTGGAAAATGCAAATCTACACTGGAAAAGACCCTGTAAAAAGGAGAGAGACAAATCAAGGTTCAAGAGTTGTTGAAGACCTAAGAACTTGAAAATACTCGTCGCAATATAACTTGTGATAATTTTTTTACATGTCTAGTATTGGCTCGAAAGCTGCTTAGCAAGAAACCTACTTTAGTTGGAACAATTAGAAAGAACAGAGTTGAACTTCCAAGTGCTCTCACAAATGGAAAAAAGGATTCTATGATCCTATGATCCTATCTTATTGTCCCAAGAAAGATTGTGTAGTCACACTTATGGGTACAGCGCACTCTCAGCCTTCAATTGATTCAAAAAGTGCTGTAAAGAAACCTGAAGTTATTACATGTTACAACAAAACAAAAAGAGGAGTAGATACTCTAGATAGGATGGTAAAGACATACACTTTCACAAGAATGACTCGAAGGTGGCCTATGGTTATATTCTACAGCATGACTGATATAAATGCAGTGAATGTTTTCATTGTTGCTAAACAGCTTCACTTGAAAAGTTTCAAGAATAAAAGAAGACAGTGCCTAATTCAGTTAGGAAAGGAACTTGCTGGAGTTAAAAGAATATGACAAACAATCTTCTAGTTCCGCTAACATTTTTCAACCAAACAAGAAAAGAAGACGATCTTCAACTTCATTTGAAATTCTTCAGCCGAAGAAAAATGGAAGATGTCTTTGTGTGTCCCTAAAAAAAGCAGGAAAACTCGTACTACATGTAAGAATTGCAATAGCCATGTTTGCAAAGAATATTCCAAATGTTATCTGCATTCAATGCCATGAAGAGCTGTAATTCTGTATTTTTGTAATTTTTTAAAATTTATAATAAATTCTGTAAGCCCTATTGTTTTTATTATATATACTATCATTCACCTGATGGTATATTATAATGTAGCCAAGAAATAGTGATAGTTTGAATAAAATTTAATTAAAAGAAAAATATTGGGTCCATTGAACCCAGTTGGTAATTAGTGACATACATTTTGTCTGGTAGACCAATGGTTAAAACAAAAGTATATAAATAAAGCTGGGTGGGCTGGAGCAACGTGAAATAAAGTGTCTTGCTCAAGGATACAGCGCACCGCCAGGAAATAGACTCGCTGCCTTACTGTCGTGAGCCGAACACCCTAACTACTGAGTCATATAGGACGAGCTTCCGCTCAGTTTTCGTCACGAGGTGTTGGTCAGCCCGAGAAAATAGTAGAAGACATTTGCCCAAGATGCCACACTGTGGGACTGAACCCGAAACCACGTAACTACAAAGCGAACTTCTTAACCACACATCCAGGCCTTTATTTTATTCATTTATTGTTTCCGAATTCCTGTCTTTCAAACAACTGAGGGGTAAAAAAAAAAACGTCACTCACAGACGCGCAGCAGCCTCTGACCTTTGGGCGTATTATTGTAATGGCTCGTCGCTACTATAATGGTCTCTGTTCCTTATACAAAGTTCCATTCCTTTTCGCAGTTTTGGTCCTCTACCAATTTCAGTGTAACCTCCTCACACTCTAATCCTTCTGTTGGCAGAGTTGAATTTTTCTTCATTTCTTAATATTCTTGCATTTCAAACAAATGAAATCACTTTTCTAAAATAAATAATAAACAAACATTTTTGGTACTCTCAAAAATTTCCGGCCCATCTGCCCAATAGATTTATGATGCGTGTTTTATTGCATTTTAAAACTTCTTACCACACAGCCGCGCCTGAGAGCGCAGGCGTGGCTGTATGGTAAGAAGTCTGCTTCTACCACATGATTCCGAGTTCAGTCTCACTGCGTGATACCTTGAGCAGGTGTCTTCTACTATCGCCTCAAGTAAGCTAAAGTGTTGTGGGTGGATTTGGTAAACAGAAACTTAAAGAAGAACGTCGGATACACACACACACACACACACACATATGGGAGTGGGTGGGTACGTGTGTGCGTATCTTTGTGTCTGTGTTTTTCCCCACCATAGCTTGATAACCAGTGTTGTGTTGGTGTCTCCGTAACTTAGCCGTTCAGCAAAAGGGACCGATAGAATAAGATCTAGGCTTCACAAAAAATAATAAATACTGGGATCGACGCGGTACTCCAGTATGGCCGCAGTTTAACGATTGAAACAAGTAAAGGAATGAGAGATAAAAAAAATAATAAACTCTTGTAATACGGTTTGTTTGTTATTTTTAGCAGATCGAGAGACCATATGCAGGCTTTCTTCGCGGATATAAAAAGTTGCAAAATGAAATTTTAAAGTCTTTTGAAATAGTTGTCCCTTATTTCGTAATTCTAAATCTGGAGGAAGTGGCAGGGCTCCCAACCTTTGCAGCTCCTCCGAAATCAGTCACTTTGGTGCCGTTTATGGTCTGTTGAAGCTGTTGCAAGTCAACATTTGCATGGAAGACATGGGTAAAGAGAAGATTCCAGAGGTGCAGTGCTCTGGAGAGGCAGGGGCTGCGTAGTGATAGTTGTGAGGGCCTGAGGGACTTAGACACAAAAACAGGAGTGATAAGAAGTAGCGAGACGAATGGAAGGTACATGACCAGCCAGCTCCGAGGAGCAGAGGCCATCATAGTAGCGACAGGCCATTATAGTAGTACGCCGACAGGTCCCAGGCTGGGGCGTGTCAGTGAGTGGCTTTATTGGCAATCGGTGAAATGGTTCTCTAAATGCATTCCGACGATGTTGGTGCAGTACTCCATTGTGGGCATCACTTGAACTTTGTAGAGTACCAACGATTATTTAGGGTTGATGTATTTTCTGGTGCTTAATAGAAACCCCAGTGTTTGGGATACGGTTCTAGCTATGTCACGGATGCAGTTCGCTAGAAGAGACACCTCTCAAAAATTTGTGGGAGTATATTGTAATGTGAGTTGCTTGAAACACAAGAAAACTACAAAATAATGGAACAATTCACTGCAACCCAGCCATAACATGTTGCGGTGGGGAGGGACCAAAAATGTGAAAAACATGACATTTTGAAACAAAAAATATTATTAGAATGGTCACTTCTATTGTATGAAGTACTGGATTATTCCAAAAATTAAGAAAATATTGGTTTCAAATTTTTGCTTAATGCCAACATTTTGGGGGAATAGTCAAGTCGATTACATCGATCCCGGTGCACAACTGGTAATATTTTATCGACCCCAGAAGGATGAAAGGCAAAGTCAACCTCGGTGGAATTTGACCTCAGAACGTAGAGTCGGACGAAATGCTGCTAAGCGTGCTAACAAGAAACAATTAAGGAAATATTGATTTCAAATCTTGGCACAGAGTCAGCAAGTTCGGGGCTGGAGGTAAGTCGATAACTTCGACCCCAGTACTCAACTGGTACTTATTTTATCGACCCCGAAAGGATAAAAGGCGAAGTCGACCTCGATGATTTTTGAACTCAGAACGCAAGGACGGACAAAATGCCACCAGGCATTTCGCTCGGCGGGCTGACGGAAGAAAAATTAAGAAAATATTAGAAGATAATTATTGTGTCATGAGAGATGGCTATTCCAAAACATTTATCATATATGTGTGTGTTCGTGTGTGTGTGTGAGTGCGCGTGTGTGTGTGTGAGTGCGCGTGTGTGTGTGTGAGTGCGCGTGTGTGTGTGTGTGTGTGTGTGTGTGTGTGTGCATGTATAGTAGAATAAGAAATAGAAACTTCTTGGTACAGTATTATATTGAAAAAATGACTAGAAATGGCTTTTCTGAGAATTTTTCCACTTTAATAATTTGATGTTTATTTATAAACATCTAATTATTTAAGTGGACAAATTCTCAGAAAAGCCATTTATTTTTTCAAATATGTGTGTGTGTGTGTGTGTAAATATGTCAGCCATGCAGTTAAATAAACTCTTATAGAAAATATTGCTTAAAACCGTCTCTGTTCCTTTGTTCTTTCTCTTGCATGCAGCTACATAGTGGAGGCACCTGTATCAACAATGTTCATTAAGATCGAGGACTGACAGATCAAAAGATACGTCTATATACATCCATCCATATACACACACTCTCTCTCTCACACACACACACACACAAACAGTATATGTATATATGTATGTACGTATGTATGTATGTATGTATGTATGTATGTATGTATGTATGTATGTAAATATACATATCTGTGAATGTGTTTGTGTCTGTGTCCGCGGTGGTGATTTGTTTATATCTCTAACTTAGCGATTTGGCGACTAGAATAAGTACCAAACTTAAAAAACAGAAATAAAATACTAAGTTAATTTGCTCGACTAAGAACCTTTCAAACTAACCTAGTCATAGTCCAAGGACTGAAACAAGTAGAATAAACAAGTAGAATAAACAAGTAGGATAAATGGAAAAAGAAAAGTTATGACCACGTAACTCGGATCAAATACTTCCAATAGACACGGGTTAGATATTATCAAATATTACTGATGAAGTTTCAATGCAGAGAAAATTAAATATCTTAAACAGTTGAGGTGCCAAATCATCAGAGAGTTTAGAAGAGGGTCTAAATTTATGTATATGTAAATATACATACACACACACACACACACACACACACACACACATATATATATATATATACATACATACATACATACATACATACATACATACATACATACATACATACATACATACTCATAGACACACACATATTTCACGAAATATGTGTGTGTGTGTGTGTGTATATATGTATGCATATATATATATATGTATATGTGTGTGTGTGTGTGTGTGTATATATGTATGCATATATATGTATATATTTCTTCTTTCATATACCATTTCATTTCTACAAATCTGTACTCCGCTCAAACTCTATTGCTTTCTTCGATTTTACTCTTATCATTTCTCTTCTTATACACTCTCTAATATTGTACTATACCTACTAATAACTGATTTTTTTGTATGTGTGTACATGCGTGTATGCATATATATATATATATATGTGTGTGTGTGTGTGTGTGTGTGTGAGTGTATATATATATATATATAATACACACACGACGGACTTCTTTTAGTTTCTGTCTACGAAACCCACTTTCAGGACTTTGGTCGGCCCGGGGCTATAGTAAAAAATATCTGTCCAAGATGCCACACAGTGGGGCTGAACCTGAAACAATGTGTTTGTGAAGTAAACTTCTCGCCATACAACCATGCCTACACCTTAATATAAGATGACTTAATATAAAACCTATTTTGGTATTTGGTCATGATTTGATTCAATGCCTTAGATAGAATGCCTATATGTCATGCTTGGTGCACAGTTATGGCTAGATATAGTCATCAGTCATCGCCTTGAAGAATTTTTTTAAAGCCTGGTACTTATTCTATCAATCACTTTTGCCGAACCGCTAAGTTACGGGGGTGTAAACACATCAACACCAGTTGTCAAGTGGAGGTGAGGCGACAAACAACGCACACATACACATATGCGACGGACTTCTTTCAGTTTCCATCTAGCAAATCCACTCACAAAGCTTTGATCGAACTAAAGCTATAGTAGACGACATTTGGCCAAGTTTCCACGCAGTGGGACAGCCTGGAACCATGTGGTTGGGAAGCAAGCTTCTTACCACACAGCTACGCATGCGCGTAGCCACGCCTAAATTATTTTGTTATTCCTTGACACAAAGCGAATTTGGTCATAACTTGATCATAACATTTCTCATATTTATGACATACTCGGTCATACTTTGTATAAAGCTTATTGAAGATTATGTTAAGTACTTGATATCGTACTACTTTGTGATCAAGCAATCTGATAGGAAAAAACATAGCAATTGTATAATACCAAACACTAACATGGTACCTTCGTTTTGGTCTCCTGTCGAACTAACCATTTCCATATATCCTTTTTAAGAATACAGCAAAATGTTTTTCGAATAAATTACCTTAAAAAACTGTAAATAAATGTTTTTTATGACCAGTTTCTGCATTATTTTTCCCTAAAATATTTCAAAATTCTGCGTTCTGTGCGTCCAGTCTTTGACACTTTCGGCCTTCTGAGTTTTAAATCTTTTGAGTTCGACATTCTTGCGTTTAGTACCCGAGGGTGGGAGAGTAAATATAGAGAAGTGGATGATTGACACTGCATCTATCCATCTTGTCGTAGTTTAGCTCCAGATCAGCTGTCATCGGTCAGAAATATGATAAAATGCGTTCCAGCCATGAGCACCCCGTCCTCTAGATATAGCATTGCAGAACTTCATTATCCTATGCGCTACTTCCTAAGATAGAAGGTTTTGATTTGAGGGGGATTTGGCTGCTATTATTATCAAGTCAAGCGAACACGTAGATGCTCTCTTTGGAAATTATAGTAATATACCAGTAGTTGGCAGGGTCAGAGAAGTTTCTTACAATCGGTGAGGTGGGCATACTGTGTTTCCATAGACGGGAAATATGTATATAAATATGTGTGCGCGCGCGTGAGTGTGTACATACACAGACATACATATACGTGTGCACACACACACATACACACACACACTCACATACACACATATTGACACTGATCCTTGTAGAGAAAGACCGGATAGTTTGATAAGGATCTAGTTATGAGATGCATTGGATAGATGTAATGGAAGAAATGTAGTCGGAATTGTTTGTCGTATCAGAGCACTGTTTTCCAGACTTGTATTGTCACGAAACCCTTAAGCAGCTTTCCAAGAATCTCGAAACCTATTTATTATAAATTATGGAGAATTTCAGCCACCTTAATTTTCAGGACAAATTCAATTAAATATTAAATCAAAATAAGCCATTACATGAAATAAAAAATTGCTTCAGAAAGAGAATTTATTCATATAAAATAAATAGGCAATTTATTTTGTAAATGGAGAATGCCATTTGAGTATAAAATAGGGTTTTGTTAAAATTTATTAAAAGACAGCTTACCTTGTACAACACCAGAATTTTAACAAAATTTTTCACAGAAAATATGAAGAAAATATGAGAAATATGAAGTTAGAGTGACTGGAAGATTTTTCGCATTTTAAGTTTGCAT